>NW_017737083.1:0-1221 GCF_001890085.2 Hipposideros armiger
AAAAAAAAATCTAAAAAAAAAAAAAAGACAGATGTAGTCTGGCTCTCTTAGAGCAGGGAGGATAGTGTTGTAAGCTACAGGCATGTGCCGTGCACTTATCACAGGGTTCCTGTGTGGGCACTGTGTGTGATCTGTGATGGGCCACATTCTCCTCTGACCTCTGAAAATCAGCTGGCAGGAATCTCACCCAGCCTGGATTGGGAAAATGTGGGTGGGCAGGGAAAAGGCCTGGGAAAGGGGACGGGTTAACTCTGTAATTGCTGAGGATGGCTGCTGGAAACTGTGACTGCCAATTTGCGGGGTCCAGGAGTGTGATGCCAGGGGCGCCCCCTGAGGTGACATTGACAGAGCATGTGCAAAGCTCTTCTTTATTGTCGTCATTATTAAATAAATACATAGGTAGAGGAATATTCCATCACCCTGACCACTCTTATCAACTCAGGGAGCACACGGCTTGGAAGTTTCGATACTATGCTTGTTTTATGCTTATTTCAGGTGTGGTTGCAGGGGGCTGCTGGTGATTAAGGGAAGCCCCCCTCATGCCCTACCCTAGCACAGCCACCCCACCTTTGCCACTGGCTGGGAGGGACCTTAGGAATTTTTGTGTGTATACATTTATGTGGTTAAGTAAACATAACATAAAATGAACTATTTAAACTATTTTAAAGTGTACAGTTCAGTGGTATTAAATACACTCATAATGTGCGACCATCACCACCATCCATCTCCAGAACTTTTTCATCTTCCCAAACTGGAACTCTGTCCCCATGAAACAACAGCTCCCCGTTCCCCCTCCCCTTGGCACCCACCATTCCACTTTCTGTCTATGAATTTGACTGCTCTAGGTACCTCATATAAGTGGAGTCATATCGTAAATGTGTCTTTTTGTGACTGGCCTGTTCTACTGAGCATAATGTCCTCAGGGTTCATCCATGTTTGCATGAGTCAGAATGTCCTTCCTTTTTTAAGGCTGAGTAATATTCCATTGTATGTCCATACCACACTGCTTATCCATTCATCTGTCAATGGACACTTGGATTGCTTCCACCTTTTGGCTTTTGTGAATAGTGCTGCTATGAACATGGGTATACAGATACCTGTTCGAGTCCCTGCTTTCAGTTCTTTTGAGTCTATACCTGGAAGTGGAATTGCTAGATCATATGGTAATTCTATGTTTACATATTTGAAAGATTTTTCTTTTTAAGCAGTATTGTCCTTCAG
>NW_017737084.1:0-1242 GCF_001890085.2 Hipposideros armiger
CGATGCCAGCACCTAGTCTACCCTTCAAAGCAATTTTGGAACTCTTTTTTTTCTGGAATGGCCATCAGAGCTGTCATTGTATTACTCTTGATGTCCTGAATGTCATCATAATGTCTTCCTTTCAATATTTCCTTGATCTTTGGGTAAAGAAAGAAGTCATTGGGGGCCAGACCAGGTGAGTAGGGAGGGTGTTCCAATAGTTATTTGTTTACTGGCTAAAAACTCCCTCACACACAGCGCCGTGTGAGCTGGTGCATTGTCGTGATGCAAGAGCCATGAATTGTTGGTGAAAAGTCCAGGTCATCTAACTTTTTCACGCAGCCTTTTCAGCACTTCCAAATAGTACACTTGGTTGACTGTTTGTCCAATTGGTACAAATTCATAATGAATCATCCCTCTGATATCAAAAAAGGTGAGCAAAATAGGTGCAACAAGTTCACGAACTTAATTGTCAGAACTCCTACTAGGCCAGATTTTCTTTATACATTTCAATCAAAATGACATATCATAACAGATTGAATGTAGAAGCAGATGACAATCCAGTTGCCTTTCATTCAACCAGACATTGAAAAGATTTGCAAAAATTGAAAACGATGCCACTCATCTCACTAATTTTTTTTATTTAAGAAAATACACTTTTCATAAAATATGTTATTTTTAATCATATGTAATGTACTTATTAAGTTTAAAAAATAAGTATATGTTTTTTAAAATCCTTTGTTTTCATTTCTAATGTGATAAAAATTGATAGATTATAAACCACATCAACCAATGTTCATGTGGTTTTAAACATATTTTGGCATCTTTAGCACCTTCTCAAATTTCACTTGCCCAGAAGCCAATTTCAATGTCTATTTTGAGGAGAGTACCACATCAACAACTCCTTCCTCCTTAGGTGTTCAGAATTGTTAATTCTCTATTCATTTATTTAAGCTACAGTCATGCTCACATAATCTGTCTTCTAGAACTTGTGTCTTATTCAATAGGAGTGATACATTATTGAAAAAATTTTAATTTAATTCAAAATAACATTTAGTGTAACTCTGAGTAGGTGAGACCAGGCACATCTGAATATTTCTTCTCTTTAAAATGTTTGCATGCAGAAGACAAGAGTTTTATTTCTCCTTTCATTTACTTCCCTGACAATTCTTTTTGAAACAAAAGACTAAATAATATTTAAATTAATTCATAGATTCCAAGTTTGAATATTTTAAGGAACATTTGTGGATTGATGTCAATCAT
>NW_017737085.1:0-1189 GCF_001890085.2 Hipposideros armiger
ACACACTACTGAGTAAAAATAACTATAAATAGATACATGAAAAAATTGATATAAATGTGGATAAATGGAATTATTACATGATCTCTTACATACACAGAAGTATAAGCCAATCAAGTCTCATATATGAAGTAGAGATAAATGATGTTTAATTTAAGTATATGTTAAAATCAGATCTGTTTCATAGAGAAATTAAAAATTGAAATCTTAGAATAAAATACCATTCGATTCTGCACAATCATTAAAACAATGTCCAATTAGAAATACAGATTTTAATAAGTTTATTAAAGAGATCAAATTACACTTGAAAATGTGTTTTCAAAAAGTAAAAATTGTGTGTATATCTACCTCTTTTATTACGCATCATGTTTTGTGTGATCTAACATAGCTTTTATTGCATATGATTTTGTAATTCCAAAAATATTTGGTTCATATCTGACCACTCTCTTTTTCTTTGTTATTATGTATGCTTTGGTGTACCTCAGATATTAATTTTATTTTTTAATGCTGAATTGTATTTATTAACCCTCTAAAGGCCTTTTTAAAAAAACAATGTTTATTTCTGCCCTTTGACCTTAGCTCTGTTGAATTCATCCCTGCCGGATGCGTCTGCACAGATGACACAGAAGGATATTCTGTGGGATGATAGAACTTGGAACAAGTCTCTAAGTCACAGAGCTGATTGTAGGTTATTGCAATTTTTTTTTTCAGTGCAGGGTTTTCTATTAACAAAGCTGAAGAAACAAACATCATTCAGTAAAAAGGAAAGAAAAATAGGATTTTCTTCAATCATGGAAAATGCCAATTTTTAAGGAAACATACCTATATAAACAGAGGAGTTAAAGCATCAACAGGTAATAGACCATTAACCTTAGATTATATCTTTTGTGGTGCTAAGGAACTCAGTTTTTTCAAGATTATTAACAGTTTGTCTTTCTACCAAGCTTCAAAAGCTAGAATGCAGATAAACCTTATAGCGATTTTTGAAAAAAAAATATCAAGCCTTTAAAAAAGAACATGGATTCTCAGGTCAGCAGTATGGTAAAAGAAATTACATCTGAAGCAAGACCATATGGAGCATACTAGCAATTCTCCTAGATGTTTTTCCTAAAATTAAACTGCAAATACTATAATCATTCATGAAACTTGAAGGAAATATTGCTTACCTAATATGGTGACCCATGAAGACATA
>NW_017737086.1:0-1242 GCF_001890085.2 Hipposideros armiger
AAAAAAAATTCTTTCCTATCCCAAGGTCATAAATATATTCTCCTATATTCCCTTATAAGTTTGTCTTCAAATTTAGATCTTTAATCCACTTGAAATTTATTTTCATGAAGAGTGCTAAATAGGGGGTCTCTGAATCTTTTTTTCACATAACATATTGTGGATATCTTTCTGATCAACACATAATGATTTTACCTCATTATTTCTGACAACTGCAGATTTGCCCAATCTGCTTGTGTGCATTTGTGTGTGTGTGTGTGTGTTTTAAAAAGCAATAATGTTTTATTGCTATCAGCAGGAGTGGCCTGCATGGGGTGGTGGGTGCGCCGGGCTCAGGGGTCTGTGAGGAGATGATGGTGACCGGGAGGCTGGAAAGAAAGGGGTGGTCTGGAGGCCAGCTCCTGGGGCTCCTCAGATATACTTCTGGGAATGGGTAACGGAGTCATGGAAGCTACCGCCAAGCCGCCAATAAGATTAAGAAATTTTTGGAAATCTACTATAGCTGCCCATCACAGTTTAGGTCCAGTTTCTTCATCATGTGGTCAAGGACACCGGGGTCCTTCTGGTTCTTTGTGAAGGCAACCAGTTCTGTATTCATGAAGCTTAGGAACTCAGTCTTGGAAAGATTGCACTTGTTACCATCCTTTCCAGCATACTTCCGGAAAACAGCAATTAGAGACTCGATGCACTGCTCAGTCTCTGTAGGGCCGGACATTTTTGCCATGTCAGAGTGGAGCGAGGCACAGAGGCTGTGTCTTCATTTTGCTTTTGATTAACATTTTTTATTCCTATTTATTTGTTTAACATTTTTTGATTAACATTTTTTATTCCTATTTATTTGTCAATACAAATACTGCTATAATTAATATTCTTGTACATATATATCTTTGAGTATTTATGCTAGTATTCTATACTAGAGATATTGTGAAGTGAGATTACTGGGTTAAAAGGTACACATTTAAATTTTTGATAGGTAGCAGCAAACTGTATTTTACTTCCATCAACAGTGATAAGGATTCGGATTTACCCCCTTCTTGATGATAACATAATATCAATCAGTTTAACATTTGCCAGTTTACTTTTATATGACATTTAAAAACTGCTAGACTAGGGAAGAATCAAATTCTGTTTGACACCGACACTGGTGTCATCTTCAGAGGTCAATGACCAGATCCCCAACAGCCCCATCTGTCTCCACTTTGATCAGCAATGGGATTCTAAAATCTAAGACTTTGATTAAACCTT
>NW_017737087.1:0-1241 GCF_001890085.2 Hipposideros armiger
TCCGAACCAGGGCCCTCTGGCGTCCCAAGCCAGCTCTTAACCAACGCGCCACTTGGCCAGCCCCTGTAAGCTTGTTTTAGAAACTGCAGCACTCAACGAGCTTAAGTTAAACTAAATGTCTACCATAAATTCAAAATATCAAAAAATGACAGCAAGCGTTCACTTCAAAGTCTTCATGGTTGATTTAGTTTCTATAAATCCTGCTGCCCTGAGTGCCTCCTTCCATGCCATACAAGCACCAGCCAGAAAAAGATCTGTTTTCACTGATGATACTGGTAGGTCAAACTGTAGTTATCAACCAAAGAATAATCCAGATCGTCTGGTAAACTTTTAGGACCTGGGAGAGGTCCCTTCCTTGCCGAGTAGGGCCCTGTACCCTTTCCTGGTAGGGCTGCATTCTTCTGGGGAGCAGTAGAAATTCTCGGACATGATGGGTGCTGGTGGAGTCTGTCCGGTTTTTCATTGTTTCTTCACAAAGTACTCAATGTTCTTCTCAATGCTGCACATTTCTAAACGCTTATGGACTTGCTTATACATGTCATCTCTTATGACACACTGTTTTGACAGCTGATACTCATGTAACCACACTGTAAGCGTTCTGAAAAAAGTTTATTTCCTCTAACACCTCCTCGCAAGCCTGATGTGCTCGCTCTGCCACTTGTGAAAGGATCGTTCGACCCCCAAAGGGGTCGCGACCCACAGGTTGAGAACCGCTGCTATCCACTGAGCCATCGGGTGGCAGCTCAGCTCAAGGTGCCGAGTTCAGTCTTAGTTGTGGGTGGGCGTAGCCCACCATCGAATAGGCAATCTTGTTATTACACCAGCCGAGCCACCCTGCCACCTATTGGCAGCTCAGCAACAGCTCAGCTTGGGCACAGCATCACTGGCCCATGTGGGAATCGAACCGGCAGCCCTGTTGCTCAGAGCTCACGCTCTTAAGTCAACTTTTAACCAACTGAGCCAGTCGGCTGGCCTCTGTCCTCTTGCCTTTCTACCATCACCATGAAACCACCTGAGGAGCCCACTGTCCTTCCAGCCTAGGCTGGAGGACCTGCCTGAGAGTTGCATGGATACAGAAAGAAGAGGAGAAAAAAACACAAAGAGCTATTCTTTTTTTTTTTTTAAGATTTTTATTGGGGGATTGGAGGGAAGGGAACAGTGCTGGGGAATTGGGGGAAGGGGAACAGACAAGTTGCTGTCCTTTTGTTCTTCAGTCTAGTTGTGGAGGACGTTGCTTCACT
>NW_017737088.1:0-1238 GCF_001890085.2 Hipposideros armiger
GAAGCAACGTCCTCCACAACTAGACTGAAGAACAAAAGGACAGCAACTTGTCTGTTCCCCTTCCCCCAATTCCCCAGCACTGTTCCCTTCCCTCCAATCCCCCAATAAAAATCTTAAAAAAAAAAAAAGAATAGCTCTTTGTGTTTTTTTCTCCTCTTCTTTCTGTATCCATGCAACTCTCAGGCAGGTCCTCCAGCCTAGGCTGGAAGGACAGTGGGCTCCTCAGGTGGTTTCATGGTGATGGTAGAAAGGCAAGAGGACAGAGGCCAGCCGACTGGCTCAGTTGGTTAAAAGTTGACTTAAGAGCGCGAGCTCTGAGCAACAGGGCCACCGGTTCGATTCCCACATGGGTCAGTGATGCTGTGCCCAAGCTGAGCTGCTGCTGAGCTGCCAATAGGTGGCAGGGTGGCTCGGCTGGTGTAATAACAAGATTGCCTATTCGATGGTGGGCTACGCCCACCCACAACTAAGACTGAACTCGGCACCTTGAGCTGAGCTGCCACCCGATGGCTCAGTGGATAGCAGCGGTTCTCAACCTGTGGGTCGCGACCCCTTTGGGGGTCGAACGATCCTTTCACAAGTGGCAGAGCGAGCACATCAGGCTTGCGAGGAGGTGTTAGAGGAAATAAACTTTTTTCAGAACGCTTACAGTGTGGTTACATGAGTATCAGCTGTCAAAACAGTGTGTCATAAGAGATGACATGTATAAGCAAGTCCATAAGCATTTAGAAATGTGCAGCATTGAGAAGAACATTGAGTACTTTGTGAAGAAACAATGAAAAACCGGACAGACTCCACCAGCACCCATCATGTCCGAGAATTTCTACTGCTCCCCAGAAGAATGCAGCCCTACCAGGAAAGGGTACAGGGCCCTACTCGGCAAGGAAGGGACCTCTCCCAGGTCCTAAAAGTTTACCAGACGATCTGGATTATTCTTTGGTTGATAACTACAGTTTGACCTACCAGTATCATCAGTGAAAACAGATCTTTTTCTGGCTGGTGCTTGTATGGCATGGAAGGAGGCACTCAGGGCAGCAGGATTTATAGAAACTAAATCAACCATGAAGACTTTGAAGTGAACGCTTGCTGTCATTTTTTGATATTTTGAATTTATGGTAGACATTTAGTTTAACTTAAGCTCGTTGAGTGCTGCAGTTTCTAAAACAAGCTTACAGGGGCTGGCCAAGTGGCGCGTTGGTTAAGAGCTGGCTTGGGACGCCAGAGGGCCCTGGTTCGGA
>NW_017737089.1:0-1241 GCF_001890085.2 Hipposideros armiger
CAATGATGGTGCCAACTTGGGCCAGTGAAGCAACATCCTCCACAACTAGACTGAAGAACAAAACAACAGCAACTTGTCTGTTCCCATCCCCCCAATTCCCCAATTAAAAAAAAAAAAAAAGAATCAAACAGAAAGCCTGTAGCTGAAGAATACAGTGAATAAAATGAAATTACACACACACACACACACACATACACACACATATATATGTGTGTGTGTGTGATATATATATATATATATATATATGTATGTATATGACAGGAAATTTGAAATTAACCAGTCAGAGGAGAAAAAGGTAAAAAGAAGGAAAAATAAAAGAAAGCCTGCATGACCTATGGGTCACCATAAAAAGAAACAACCTTCAAATTATTGGAGTCCCAGAAGGAGGAGAGAGAGAGAAAGGGGCAGAAAGTTTATTTAAAGAAATAATGGCTGAGAATTTCCCAAATCTGGGGAGAGATTGGAATATCCAAGTTCCCGAAGCTTATAGCATCCTCTCCCCAAATCAACTTAAAGAGATTCTCTTCAAGATGCATTATAATAAAACTATCAAAAATCAAAGACAGGGCTGGCTGAGTGGCTCAGTTGGTTAAGAGTTTGCCCAAGAGTGAGAGCTCAGAGAAACAGATTATCCGGTTCAATTCCCACATGGGCCAGTGACGCTGAGCCCTGAGCTGAGCTGCCGCTGAGCTGCCAACAGGCGGCAGGATGGCTCAGCTGGTGAGAGCGTGTGCTCCTAACAACAAAGCTACCTGTTTGAATGATGGGCTATGCCCACCCACAACTAAAGAATGATCTAAGCTGCCGCCTGGATGGCTCAGTGGATAGAGCATGTGCTCTTAACAACGAGGCTGCTGGTTTGACTCCCACATGGGATGGTGGCTACACCCACCTGCAACTAATTGAACACAGCACCTTGAGCTGAATGGCGTGACTGGACTTGGAGCTGAGCTTGCTGTGCCCTCCACAACTAAAATTGAAGAACAACAACTTGGCTAATCCTCTCCCCCAACCCCCCAATAAAAAATCTTAAAAAAAAAAATCAAAGAAGAATCTTAAAAGCATCAAGAGATTGCACTGTGTTGTACAGCTGAAACTAATTCTAAAAAAATGTGTATTTCATAATAAAAAATAAATTTAAAAAAAGCATCAAGAGAAACAAAACTTGTAACTTATAAGGGAAACCCCAAATTGCTATCTATCAGTGGATTTCTTAGTAGAAACCTTATAGGCCAAGAGTG
>NW_017731957.1:0-927 GCF_001890085.2 Hipposideros armiger
TACACACCTCTGTATTAAGCTAGACTTGTGATAACACCTGCACTAAGAAACAGAGCAGGAAGAAACCTTTTGTGCAACCGGAGCAGGGATAATTGAGTATCCACATGGAAAAATTGAAACGACCCCATATTCCTAATCATTCAAAAGTGAATTCAGGGAGTTTGTAGATCTAACTGTGAAAGGCAATTTATTAGCTACTGACTTCAAAAATGTTATTTTACCATGAGTGATTCTTTGATTCTTATTGGAGTAAATTGAGTAGAGGAGATTGAACTAGACGAACTGTGGTAATGTAAAATTAAAACCTAATTAAATGTCTGATCTTGAAAGTTTTGAAATGAGTTTTTTATAAGTGGTTACTATAAGTTTTTGTAAAGCCTTTTATCAAATTAAGGATGTTTCCTTCTGTTCCTGGTTTCCTAAGAGTTTTTATCATAAATGACTTAAAATTTATCAAACCCTTCCATATATTTTGAGGTGACCTCATGATTTTTTGGCATTATTCTGTTAATGTTGTGACATAGTGATTGTTTTTGCATAAATATAACTTGTTTGAAATACATTATCTTTTTAATATATTTCTAGATTTGATTTGCAAATATTAGGGTTTTAAAATATGTGTTCAGGAGTGAAATAGGTCTGTAATTTTCTATGCTGCTTCTGCTCTTATCAGGTTTTGATGTTAAGATTATGCTATCCTCATGAAACTAGTTTGGAAGTATTTCCTTTTTTCTATTTTCTAGGACTATCTTGAAGGTTGACATTATTTGTTTCTTAAGTGTTTGATCAAGTTTACCAAAGAAAATTGTCTGGGCCTGGAGTTTTTTTTCTGGGAAGTTTCTAACCACAGAGTAAATGTTTTAATAGTTATTAGGCTATACAGATTTTGTTTTGTATTGTGTCAGTTTTTATTTTTTATTTTTTTTT
>NW_017731957.1:5667-8150 GCF_001890085.2 Hipposideros armiger
CTGTCTCTGGGTCTGGAGCCTCAGTGTGATTGCTGAAGGGGAGAACCTGGTTATTTAATAGAGTCTAGAAGTGGAACAAGAAAGAGTATTGACAGGTCCCCAGAATCAGGGAGGACGTCTGCTCTGTCACTGCCACTGAATTTCTAGTTCCAAATCACAGAGATCAAGCCTGATGAATAAATTATTCTTTCATCAGCTTCTGCACATTTCCCCCATTACTAAGCCACTCTGAAATAATTCTCATTTATCACCTCATCCTGTGGTTACCTTTATTTCCTAGTATAGAAGAAATAAACAGATTTACTGACTATTTCATTTTTAGATTTTTCATGAAGACATGGTAACTTCACACTTAAATGGTTATTCATTTATGTTATTTACTTTCACATACTGCATCTATGAAAGGCAAATATGTGATCATTAGTATGTAAATTGAAGTTGCGCACTGAACAAGTGAGGGTGAACCTGAAACATTATTTATTGGCTAATTAGTTTTATTGAAATCAGGGGAGAGCCTATAGGAATGTGTAAAACTGTGGGCGCTGGGCCTGTACTAACACAGGCATGTGGCAGTTTCATTTTGGTCTGACTTAATTCATGCCTCCTGTGACACAAGGGTATATAATACCTTCATTTCAAAGTGATTTAGATGCTTACATAGCTGTCAGACAATAGTAGATAATTTGATGGAAAAGATTGTTGAATCATACAAGAAAGTAATTCTCACAGAAGCACATAGAGAATCCTGCCCCCCAAAGCCACAGAGGTTGAAAAGAAGACTCCGTGAGACCTTGATTAGGGTCCCCAAGATGGGCATTTTCAGGGCTGACTTTGAATTCCAAGTCTCAGGCTATAACACCATCCCACTCCCAGGCCATCTGATCACCCTCCTGCTTGCCTAGTGGCTCTGGCACCTGCCTGAGCTTCTCTGCACCATCCAGGGGCAGTGCCCAGGTGGCAGTCACTCGCCTTCTATAAATCAGACGAAAAGCATTTACACTGGTCTTCACACATTTACCTCACAGCCACACCTGATAATCCAACCACTGTTCTTCTGCCGTAACTCTCCTTTCTCAGTACTGTCCTCTGTCCTGCCCCTTCGACTCCCACATTCCCACCGAGCCCTCATTCTGGCCCCCTCTTCACCGTGTCTCTTGCCCAGTCTGCGAGTCTTCCTGTGTCCCAGGCTTCACTTTGTGCCCCGTCAGGCCCTTGGTCTGCTCCTCTCAGTTCCCTCATCCTTTCATTTCCGCCGGCTTATAAAAGTCAATCCCCTCCCCAGGGTTAGCCCCCCAATTCCCTTTTTAATGTTTGAACATGTTTCCACGTTGAGCATGCCTAATAAAATTATCATGGCAGAGCTGATTGACCCTTCTACAAATGTATGATTTNAGTATAACCTAGTGTTAACACTTGAGGTCTTCTATGTTAAGTTTCCTGCGGTTCAGACAATAGAGGAGAGTTCATTCTAGCAGTCTTTGCAAATTATTCATATAATTAGTTTATGACATACCAGTCACATCAGCCCCCAACATCGTTTTGGAGTATGTATTAGGGAAGAATCGAGCCGGGAGTTAGAAGCCTTAGGTCTTAGAACTGTTAGTTAGTCATAGGTATTTTGCCTTGGGCCATTCACTGAGCCATTCTATCATTAAATTTCTGCACTGGTGAAATGAGTCCAGCCGGATACTCCTCAAGGCCATCCCATAGTCTGTGATGGTGTGAAAGGGAGTAGGATTTTTTCATTTCCTCTACCGCCCACCTCAGATTACATTGCTACTCCTGGTATTCATTTTGATTTAATTTTGCCAGTTTAAAAAAAAAATGTTGGTTATGAAAAGAGATTACGACTGTTCCTGGGCCCTTTTCCCTCAGAAAAGTCCTGCCAGAGGGTATAAATACCTCAAAACTGATTTTGAATTCTAGGATCAAGAAGAACAAAAAGAAGATGGTAATATGACGTTAGTGAAGGAGAGCCAAATGGTTAGTGTTTAAAAGTCATTTCCCTTAGAACTGCCTCATGAGCAGTTCTCTGTCAGTGTGGCCTGCTGTGCAGCTCCCTTCCACAGGTATAAAAGGAGAGATAGGTTCTTGCCCTGGGCGTTTGCACCGGCTACTGTCTCTGCAGTGGCGTAACTGACAGTCCATAAACACTGTGGATACTGAAGAATTCCTCCTCTTTTGGTTTATGATTATTTGTGCCAACAGTGCGAACATAAACCTCTCTCTGCTTCTGACTTGTGTTTCTCTGTCTCTCTTACTGTCTTTCCCTGTGCCATTTTCTCTTAACTTCATCTCTGTGTGGTTCTGATCCAAGTTGGGTTGTCAACATAGCAAGGAGGAAATGGTCCCAGGCTGCATGGAATCCACAAAGGGAGTTATTTCCCTGCCGTTTGTTGAGGTGATGTGTGTGAAATGTGACAGGAATGATCCCTGACACAAGAACATTATCAATTATTCATTCAGAAAACTTTATGAGCGTC
>NW_017731957.1:11500-14433 GCF_001890085.2 Hipposideros armiger
GGTGATGCTTATGTGGCCTAAGATAGGAGAACCTCCAGCCAATACTGTCAGTAATGACAACCTAACTGACTGTCTGACTCTGGGCTCTTCCCATTCCAGCCACCACCCACATATCATGATGTTACTATCTTGTCTTGTCAATAGTTCCCCATTGCATAGTGAATGGGTCTTGAACTCCTCAGTATGATATCCAATCCTTTTGTTCATGAGTTGTCCATTCCTATCCTGTCTCCCGCCCCTGCCTCCCTCTGACAGCCACATAGGACTTGTGCTCTCTGAAATCAATTATTTTTTGGTTCATTGATTCCACAACATTTTGTTGAGTTTGTTGTGACCCAGGCTCTGTATTCAGCCTTTGCATTTGTGACAAAGATGTAGTCCCTGCTCTCACTGAGATTTCTCAGTCATGCCTCTGCCCCATTGCTTCTTTGCAAAGGACCCCTATCCCTCCCCTCCCGTTTCTCACTGGAAACAATAGTTATTTTTTACTGACTGTGTACCATGGCCAAGCAATGTGCTGTAGCCAGCCCTCCCTTCCCCCTCTTTCTCATGTGTGTGTGTGTGTGTGTGTACACACGTGTACATGAGTGTACATATGTGCATGCACAAGACAATTTGTTTTTTTGGTTTTGTTGCCCCTATTTTTCATTTGAGGAAAATGAGGCTCCAAGCTGTTCCTACTATGCTGTAGTCCCGTCAACAAAAAAGACAACTACACAGAAACAGAGCAGCCCTGCCCTAACAGCTCTGCCCATCTGAAACCCAGGTGCCCAAGTGGCCAGCAGCATTGCACACCATGGGGCTCTGCAGCCAGATGCTCAATTTTTCTACACCTCAGTGCCTTAACCTGTAAAATGGGCATAATACCCCCCTTACTTACATGACGGGAGTAACTGAGTCCTTACCTGTGGAATCACCTGTGTACAGGGATGGCACTGAACCGTGCTGTCCAGATGTAAGTCATCACTGTGCTTCTGAGACAATTAGTCATGATGTGAACGCTGAGGGAACATTCTCAGGGAAAAAACTTCACCTTTCCGGTGCCAGGTAGCCCTCTTCACTTCCAAACAGAGCACTCCTTTCTGTCTCTGTTGTCAGGGATATATTAAGTATTTTGTTAAAATGTGCAGTTAGTGGAGAGCATAGGTTACCAGCACCCACATTTGTTTAGTATAAAGGGTAAGTAGAACCATTGGGAAAATTGTATATTCATTTGTGCTGGAAAGTTATCGCTTGGTGTGCATAACATTATTAAGTCAAGTATTGGGAATCACAACAGCATGGCAGAGTTGACAAGAAGCCAAAAATAACCCTACATGATTGTTGTTCTGAAGGTTTGCAGCCTGCACGTGTGCACAGTGGCAGAGGGGAGGAGCCATTCTCACAGCGGATTTGCAGCATCAGTTATTCCCCATCTGTTTACTGAGAGCCCCGTGTGTGCCCAGCCCTGGGGGCTGCTCCTGCCTCAGAGAGCACCCGGTGCAGCTGGGGAGGGAGAGCCAGGCTCCAGNAGTAGAGACTAGAAGGGAGGGTTGGGGCTCCAGACACGTGGGAGGCGGAACTGAAAGGTATGGAGCCGGGTATGAGCAGAGGTACGGAGACCATGCAGCTTTTCATCTAAGTGGAGATGCGGCTCCCTTGTCAGGTCAAGGGGGCTCTGCTGATAACAGTAGTACTGCTACACGAGCAACCCTGGGCAAGCTCGGTGTTTATCATGTTAAGTGAAGGTAAGTGAGAAAGAGAATAATTCCAGGTCTCTGGCTTTCAGGGCTGGGTGGATGGGAAACAGGAGTGAAACACAGATTTGGAGAATTCTTAGGATCCGTCTGTGTCACCATTGTACACTCTGCTTTCATTGCTGTCCTCATTGTTGTGTTGTTTGTTTTAATTGGCATAGGCAACGCCTCAGTGGAGCGTATGGTTGCAGGTGTGGCCATGCCCAAGTGACCTCAGGCCAGGGCAGAATTAGAAGTTGGGACAGGGGTGTTTGTTGTGGAGGACGAGTCAAATCTGAGTTCTGAGAGGGAGGCCCGGAGCAGGTTAAGACTGGGTGTGCATCTCACCACCAAGCACGAAGCAGTGGTGAGAAGTACTAGGGTGGGTGCAGGGGAATTGCTAGAAAGAGGACAGGATGCAAAGGCCAGCAAACAAGACAAGGGCGAAGCTTCCTGCAGGCAAAGGGATGACCTGAACAGTGGTGGAGGTGGATGGAAGAGGGACTTCAGGGTCAGACGTACAGTCTTTCTGTGGTACCTGCTCAGTGCAGTGCTCTGGCTGATGTGACCCCTCAAAGATGCTGTAGATCTTGAACCTTGCTTAACAATGGTTACATAAATGCTAATTAGCATTGAAGGCTAATGTCAAATTATTACAAAAAAGAAAGAAAAAAAATATAGTTATTTTAAGCTTTTGAGACCTCTTCTTTTGGAATGTTTCCGTATGTCAGGCAGAAAATATTTTTATGTGACCAAAGACTGAAACTTGAAAGGAAAAATCACTAGAATCAAATATTTTAGTAAATGCTGTCCATATTTTGAATATTTGGAAGTTCTTCCTAATGTGTTTATTTTGTTGGAAACGTAAGGAAATAAGAGAGGATGATTTTCAAAGTTGGCTTGCATTACTTCGACAATCTTGAATATTATGGCATGCTTCTGTATTCTGGTAGACTGATTAAAACTATAACATCTCCTTTTTTCACTTTTATGGACTTCAGTTTGCATCATTAGCATTGTATTACCATAACTTTTGTATCTTCTGAAGGTAATTCAGTTGCCCTCTTCCCAGATACTGCAGATTTCTAATTTTATAGGATTTTTTTCCCTTCTCACAGTTTCCCAATTATCACCTTGTTAGCCACACATTTGCTGCACAGAAAAATGTATTGTGCCATTTAACCTTTCAAAAGAAAAAGGAGAAAATGGAAAGCACAC
>NW_017731957.1:17550-34086 GCF_001890085.2 Hipposideros armiger
AACAGTTTCAGAGCACGTGACTGCTCTCGACCAGGAGTGCAAAAGGGCATTAAGACAAACAATAATAACAAAAAAAAAAAAAAGGAGAAAGGATGGTAGACCATAGTGGGCAGAAAAGTGGATTTCACAAAGCCTTTATATGGGTTATATTTTGGTTTTTATTTAACAACAACAAATCAGTCTTAAAAAAATAAAGCCCAGCCTGCCTGCGCCACTGCTGAAGCAGCAGCCGGTTTTGTTGCTGAACCGTGTCCCACGGGGTCTCCACAAGGGGCATCACGCAAACCCAGGCAGCTCCCCGCCAGGTGTGTGGGAGATGCTGGGTGAGCCTCTCTGCTCTGCGCTCTGGCCCCGCCCCCCGCGCACAGCTGCTCTGTGAGGCCTGCTGCTGCTAACGTGGAAGCGGCTTGGCTTGGGAGGCGTCCTGCCTGTGCCCATTGGGGGCGTGGCTGCTTCTGAAGGACCAGGCCCATCTTTCCAGGACACTTTTTAGCAGGGTCGCAGGGAGGTACTTCCTGGTCAGCTTTCCTACAGATGCTATTATTATTATTATGAGTAACCTTTATTAGGCACTAATGTACCCGTACCCGCAGTGACTATGCTAAGTACTTATCATATATTTTCTGTAATCTTTATAACACCATAAAGAAAGTAGTGAGTATCCCCATTTTATAGATGAGGAAACTGAGCTTTAGAGAAGTTAGAAATTTTTTCTAAGTTACACAACTATCAGGTTGAACCCTATGAAATTGCTTTGGGGGCAGATCCAAGCAGTCAGTGATTAGCAGTTTCATATATTATAGTTCAATCTGATCATTTATGGCAGAGCCGTTGCTACCAGAGAGCCCTAAGCTTGTGTGTGAATACTGATGCAGAACCTCCGCGGCTCGGCTAACACTTAATCAGATTTCATTCATCGAAAAAAATGATCTTTACCAAAGTTAAAAAAAAAATTTTGTACTCTCTTTCAGCAAAGTAGGATAGTCCTTTATGTTAAAAGTGTGAGACATGGAATAATGAAGTTTATGGTGTCACTGCTGACAAAAGAGTGCCCAACCTTGCTCCTTCTGTGATGTAATGTATCCGTTTCCTTTGGTGGCTTGAGTTTTTTCAAATCAGGGCAACCAGTGAAGCGCACTTGGAGATGTTTGAGGCATATTAAAGGAGCGCTTAGCCAAGGCCTAATGGGCTGTAAGAAGTAAATGCGCCACAGTATCTGGTGTTTTCCAGCCCTCATTCTTTCATCATTAGACCAGTGACACTCTTTAAACAAACATCTGACCAATGAATGAGCGGTCCCCATGCCCAATGCGTACTTACCATGCTTAAAAAAAAAAAAAAGTCGTAAAAATGAAATGGCTCAGAATGCCAGGTGTATCACTGTTCTTCCTTAGCAATTAGAATGTAAAAGGAATGAAATTAGAGTTAAAAATATTTCTCTCTCGCTTACATTCCCAGTTAGGTCTCAGACCTCAGGAAATTCAGTTCAGGCCACCAGTGTCAATGGAGCACCTGCTGTGGGTGGATCCAGGTGAGAACACGAGGCAGAACCTGCAGAGGGATTAACACACACTTAAGTGTGCCCCTTGGTGCCTCGGTTTCCCCATTTGTAAAAGTAATGAGGATAGCTCTCCCTGCAAGGGATTTCATTTGTATGACCAGTTAAACATCTAGTGCAGCAGTTCTCAACCTTCCTAATGCCGTGACCCCTTAATACAGTTCCTCATGTTGTGGTGACCCCCAACCATAAAATTATTTTCGTTGCTACTCTATAACTGTAATTTTGCTACTGTTATGAATCGTAATGTAAGTATCTTTTTGTGTCCCGATGGTCTTAGGCGACCCCTGTGAAAGGGTCGTTCAACCCCCAAAGGGGTCGCGACCCACAGGTTGAGAACCAATGCTCTAGTGAAACATGAATGCCATTTAAATTATTAATCAATAGAACTAGTCAGAAACAGAAACCGGCTCGCTCACTCTTTCCTATATTTATAATTAGAGTTATATGTTTTAACAGATCCTTATATCATGTTTCCAGGAACTGTTCTAGCACTTCACATAAAAACCTACTACATAGATACTGTTAATATCCCCACAGTACAGATGAGGAAACCGAGACCCAGAAAGATCCCCCTACAAGCCCACAGACACGTCCTCTGAGTCATGGGGGGGGGCAGTCTGGTTCATAATCTTACCAAGTGCACGTGATGACCTCGCAGGCTGGCGTGTCCCTATCACAGACTGGGGGCTGTTTTCACTCAGGAAGCCTGCGTGGGGATGGGTTCTCTTTTGTATCCCTCAATGTGAGGCAGTTTGCACTTATTTCCTGAGGAAATTATTGCAGCTGCCTGAGAGTTAAATGGCTTTTTCATCTAATCTGTGGTGGAATTAAAAAGCATAAGAATAGATTTTTTTCAGGAGACATCTCTTTCTGTTTTGAAACCACCACCAGTTGTGCCCCCCCCCCTTGAGTGTGCAGATGAGGACACCAGCAGGCCCGAATTCCTGCTTTCCAAGTAAGAAGTTTGAGATGGGGTCAGCTCCCTCCTCCCCGGCTGCCACCCCCTTATCAGAAGTCTGCATTCCCGGCTTCCTTTAACTTTCATAACCCTATTCATTCAAGCTGTAAGACAAAAAGAGCAGAATTCACCAGACGGAAATTGGGCAATTTTTGCAACCTCATCATCCCCCTCTTTCCCCTCCCCTCACTCCCACCCCTCCACCATCCAAACAGCAAGCAAACAAGCAGTCATCCATTTTCCAGACATACTTTCAAGTGTTCATTACTCTCTGAATAGGAATTTCATACAGTTCAACCATGTGTGTGTGTGCACGCGTGTGTATGTGTGTGTATCTGTGTGTCTGTGTGTATTTTAAATGTGTCCTTTGGAGAAAGACTCTGTCAGTGGCACATTTCCTTGATGGTTATTTCATCAGGATGTTTTTCTGCTAACCTTCCACAGATATGTACCTGCTCCCAAATAGCATTTAATGAAGAGGTCTTGGAAATAAATCTCTGAAAACAAAAGCTACTTTATTTATCATCTGCATGGACAGCAGCCAAGGAGGCTCATCTGTAAAATGCATGATTAGCGACCAGAGGACTGTATGTGCGTGTGCCTGAGCAGGGCAGGTATCGCCGGTGTCAATAAAATCCTGGTTTTCAGTTCCCTCTTCTCTGATCAGAATAAGAATTAGGTTACATGGAAACTAAATGACTAGAGGTGGCAGAGGAAGAAAAATACATTATTTTTATTACTGTAATATCCTTCTTCCCATATTCTTTTCATACCAAAACAGGGTGCTAGAGATCTTTGGGAATAACTATATATAAAAAGAAAGCAGAGGCTTTTTTTAAAGCAGAGTTTTGTGAAGAAAATATTTACTTTTTTTGTAAAATAAAAATAAAAGTGCTCCATATTTCTTTTTTTAAAGGCTATTGGTCCTTAGGATTGGCTCCTTGCTGTGTTCAAGTCCTGGTAATCATAATATGACTAAGCCAAGTTGTTTAGAAGCCTTGTTATAATATAGTCTCTATAAATCACCATGGTTAAGGCATGGGGCTAACATGTTTGACTAAGTGGGAGCTAGATGACTAATCTTAAAAAGACTGATCAATAAGAAAACAAAATGCATGTGATGTAAAAATGATATGGAACATAGTGTATAATTTGCATATTAACATCTGGCAGGACTTCGGGGCCTGTTTCAGTGGAAAGAGTAGGGTACCATTCGGCACGGACTTGGTAGCTCCTTGAGTTTTGTCACTTCATTTAATCTCTTTGGGCCTCATTTTCTTCATACGTAAAATGGGAATGCAATGATTTCTGTTTTACAAAGGTAGTATTGAAGAATATTTAAAACAGTAAATGTCAAAATATTTTATATGTGTAAGATTCTTTTTAATTACCTTCCTAGTGTAGATGGATTACAGTGGTAGTTAATTGAACTTTACATTAATAGAATCATAACAAGAGTTACTTTAATTGAGGCGCTGCTTTGTCCCTCCCCTACCACCTTTCCTACCTTTTAGTTTTGCTCTGACTTTTCCCCTTTCTCCTTGCTAAGAGGAGGGAAACCCATTTTTTCAGTTAAACTAATGGGTTCCCTTGGTTCTTCCTACCAGTTCTTTCTCCTTGTTGTAGGACTCTTTCCTCCGAGTCTCTCCTGCCCAGTAATCACCAGTTGCCCACAGATGCCAGGCTCTGTAGGCCCACTGACATGGAATTCCTAGTGGGGACCCAGCTGCCTGGCTGTGGTCCCTGTCGCAAGCCTGGCGAGGCCCTTACACGTCTGAGTCACGGCTGCATCTTAAGGCCATGCCTGTCTCTTTCTGCCATTTTCCATATTCACACCATCACCATGGCTGACCAGCTCCTTAGGAAACCATTTCCAGAAATTAATACCCCATCACATTTAACCTTTCTTGAGAGTTTCTCTTGACAGTTTTAGGTTAGTTTTTACTATGTTCTCCTCTAAACTTACATGGAAAACTGGCCCTCGCTGCCCTATTTCTGCCATGATGGGTGTGTTTCTCCACTTTCTGAGGAGTGGTATCTTACTCGTCTTTATAATTGCTCTGTCTGTCACAGTGCCTGATACGTAGAAAGAGAGTGTACCGAGCCCAGGAACCAGAGCCAGCCTGCCTGGGTCCCAGCCCAGCTATGCTGCTCGCCGACTAAAATGATATAGTTCTAAACAGTATAGAATGATATACTAGTTACATAACTACAATCCTGGGCAAGCCTTTTAGCCCCTCTGTGCCTCAGGCTGCTCGTGCATAGCAAGGGTTAATGTGAGGACTGACAGAAGCAGTAGGGCAGGCAGTAACTGGCACATAGAGCTCCATAAATACGGGCTCTCAGTAGTGGCGGGATGGGTGTTGGGATGGCAGCACGGTAATGTGTGCTGATCGGGGGATGAGCTTAGGACCCTAGCTGGTCTTTGGCAGTGAGCTTCTCTAGAACAATAGAAGAGTCTTCTTTTAGTTTGAATACAGTGAAAACCCTGTAGCTTTGCTCAGCCGTGTTGTGTTTTTCAGAACCTTCCCGATCTGTATACAGGCCGAATGAGGTCACCTCTGCAGATGGCTGGACTGCAGCACTCGTGCTGCAATGGCTCCTGAGTGTCAGGTGCAGCACACAGGAACATGCCGTCTCTGGAAACGCTAGTGGTTTCCTGTTACAATTACAGACACTGAGATTGGACACACAGAATCAGCAGAATGTTTCATGAACATAGATGCTGAATATATATCCTTTTGGTAAATCATTTCCAAGTAGATATGTTGCTTTTCTTCATTTTGTGGATGAATATGTCACATAGCCTTTTGTGCATAGATGCAGAACACATTTTTAAAATGGACATACATATAAATAAGCTGGTATATCTTAGTGGTTAGAAGCACACATTTTGATATTCAGCAGACAGGGTTCACGTCTTAGCTCCACCCTAAATAGCATATGACTTTGAGTGAGTCACTAAACTTCTGTAAATTAGTTTCTCCAGCTGTAAACTGGGAAATCAATAGTACTTACCTCCTAAGGTTGTCTTTGGAGATTAAATGTCAGAATGTCTGAAACGTCTTCAGCTTAGTACCTAATATGTGCATAGTGAGTGCTCAGTAAATGTTGGATAATATATTTAAAATCAACAGAACTACCAAATTGGGTCTTAGTGTGGGCCAATGCGATAGTGAGGAGCAATGCATGTGTGACCAGTGTCCTTGTACAGAGTGACAGAAACAGCACGTTAGACTAGAACGGTGGCTCGCAATACTCTGTACTCATCAGAGTCCCTGGGGAGCTGTCAGAAGACACCCATGCCAGGCCCTCCCCTCAGAGCTGTAGGTCCCATAGGTCAGGGGCTGGGGCACCAGCCGGCTGGACTGAGAGCCTCTGAGCTGGAACCTGTGCTCCGTGGGTAACAAGGTCACGGCCAGCACCCACCCGAGCGCCCCTCCCTGCAAATTGCATCTTGGTGTCACCTAGCACAGAGATCACAGGCGTCCACTGGTGGATAGGGGGACAGGCCGGGAGTGCCAGTGTTCACTCAGCTGTGTCCCCACGCCTGAACAAACATTCCCAGCATCTAACCTGCAGATAAGGATTTCAGCAGGAGAGGAGACTACCCCAGCAGACGCATTGCTCTTTCACCCCTAAGCCCACGTATGTAGTGCCTGTCCCATCAGGTTTTATATTCGTCAGCAGGAGAGCTGTTTGTAAACTATACTGACCTGGTCAGCACCTTGATTTTTTTTGAGGGGAAAAAACAGGTTTTGCTTCATTTTTGCACATAGCCTACAATGTCTTATGTTATAAGCAGCTCTTGACCCTTCTCTTTCACTAAATTTTAAGCTCCTTTTGATGAGTGCCTATGTGTTATTCATTTTAAATTTCTTAACAGCTGCTTTGCACATTGTAGGCACAGTGAAATTCCTGGAGAATTGGATTCACCATGAGCAACCTGTAACCAGTCATTAAGATCAGCTTTGAAAATGTATTCTGAGGTCATTAAATTATTCATATCAGCCACATATAAAAAATATGTAGATATGAGGGAACAAGTACAAATGTAAGATTACACTTTCACAGTAAACCCAGACTTCCATTTACTGAAACTTTGGGAATGGGTAAGGGAACACACTGGTATTAAAGCCACTGAAACTCACCCTTTCATCTTTTTAAGCAAAAGTATACATTAATTTCCTGAAATTTGGGGAAAATACCATACTTAAATCAAATTCAGTTATCTAGGAGTCACACTAAGACCTAAGGCCGAACAGCAGTAGGCAGGAGGTAAACCCAGGAACTGAGTGATCCTGGACTTGGGTGATCAATTTCTTGTATTAGAGAGTTGATTGACTGTAACAAAAATAAATTTATGTTATTTCTGCAAGTTACATTAACTTCTCCGAGCAATCGCTCTGTGAGATCCTGTAGGGAAGATCACAGAATCACAAGACGTGCCTTTTGCTCTCGTAAGGCCCCTACTCTCCTTCCTGCCAAGGAGTCCCACTGCCTGCTAGCCACGTCCTCTTGGATGTCATGACTATAGTTCAAATTCAACATTCTAAACGCAGTTCATCTACTCTTAGCATTTGGAAATGAAAGGAACTTCAGGTACTTGGCTGATGGATTCGGCTGATAGAATACCTTTGTTGAAGGTCTTTTTCTTGCCCTGAAGACCTCCCTTTCTTCCCGTTATACAGTCATCTGTTTCAGATCGTCCCTCTCTTCATCCCTTAAAGTAACTTAACCAATATTTAAATTAAATATTTAAATTAGCCTATACTTACCTCCCGGTCAGATTGTAAATTTCTTGGGGAAAATAACGTTTTACTGATCTTGTTGTCTCTTATGTACCTTTCATGTTTTCTTCTTGCACATGGAGTTCAATAAATATTTGTTGAATAAATGAATGAAGAACAACGAAAGACTGACAAGGATGGCTTGATTGATGCCAAAATGTTTTCAGAGCATACGTGTTGTCGACATTTGTATTTTTATAACCCTTCTCTAGCTTTTTTATAATGTACCATTTTTGCTTTGATTGGCTTGAATCTTTAAGAGATCCAACCTCTACTATCACTGTAATATTTTTAAGACAGTTGAAAACAGTGGTGAGAGCTAACAGTGGAAAATTCACCAACCTGCCAGCCCTAAAATAGACTCAGCCACCTCATAACCTCTTTTTGTGTTCATTGGGTTTATCTAGTGCCTTTGCTTTAGAGCTAAGAGCATTTACCAGTCACCCAAAGGGATCCCGTATTTCAAGCACCCGCAGTCAATAGGTAATAAGAGTGTCTCTGCTGGTGACATCCTGCTTTGGGTCTCCCCTCACTGCCCTACTCAAGCCCAGTCAGTGCTCCCTGCCTGCCGCACCAGGCTGCACAGAGGAGAAGCCCTGAAAGCAGGACACGGCAGGTACACAGGCCTCGTGCACGTAACGGCTGACACGGACCGTCCGTGCCGCTGGCCCAGCGTAGCGCCCCTGCTCGCTGCACTGCTCACAGCCTCTTCAGGACATGATGGGCTCTTCGTCCTTCTCCTCAGCAAGCAGATCCTCCATCTAGCCTTTTCCCACCTCCCGTCTCTGCTTTCTGCCTTCCCTCCTTGTCACAGTCTGAGAACAGGTGAACCCACCAAAGCCTTCCTGAGCGCTGCCATGGTTCTGGTTCATTAGCGGCACACAGAACAAGTGAGAAGGGGCCGACAGCCCCACACAATCCCACCTGACCGTGAGCCGGTAATGAGTGGATCAGCTCAAGGGAAGTTCAAGGTTTTACAGCTCACTCTTCTGCTGTTTCTCCAGGAAGGCTCCCCATTGCAGCGCCCCCCTGCAGGACCTGTACCTCCTGCCATCCCCAGCCTCTGCCACCCCCTTTCCAAGAACAGGGAACTCGAGCCCAGCAGCAGTTAGCATCATGATTCAAGGACCAAGGGACAGACAGGAGAATAGATGCAGCGAAGAAATACACCCCTCCAACTGAAATGAAGAGCCAGTATTCTTCCCTTTTCAGCCTCCCTCTCCAAAAAATAAACAATTAAATAAAAGAAATTCAGAACCTTGGTGAACTCTGCCAAAAGGAAATCACCTCCTATCTGGTTTATCAAATTCAGGTTCTTCACAACTTCCATTGGAACAAAGATGGTCTCCATATCACCTCTCAACTGAGGGTAACAGGAAGGCATTGCAAACCATTCGAATCCTTGGGTTATTTGGGGAGGAAGTTACTGAAAAATAGCCTGTAGGAAAGTGTTTGATTCCAATTCATTCAGGCTCAGGCTAAATTTCTTACGATGCTGCAGGCAGAGGAGAGGTGATGGGGGCCGGAGGAGTGGCAGACCCCTGTACTGATTAGAACACTGGGCTGCGTTTTCTGACTTGGTGCTATTTATCAAACACAATTAATGACAGCCCCTTGGGGTCGCAGGCAGCTGGACATTCAGGGCCAAGTCCCCAGCTAAGGACCCATGGAAGGGAGTCACTGCATGTGGCAGGACCCCGTGGCACGGACCTCCAGCCCTGGAAGAATGAACCCCTCATTCCCATGTCCCTCACCTTGCCTGGGTATCGTCTTCTGACACCACTGAGTTTTATTTGGTAAAGGAATGGAAAGAAACGAGGGATCATAGGTCTGGCACCTTTCTTTGCATGGGTGGAGGTCCTTTGGTCCAGGGCATACTCCTTGGAAAGTGTTTCTTTGTTGGGTTGGACTTTGACGTTTCCCTAAATGAGCAGAGGATCTGTCCTTGGCCCAACTTTGTTACTGTCTGAGCAACTTAACAACCTTTTTCTTCATTTCTTTGTTTAGGTTTATATTGTGAATTGGTTGTTCTGGAACTTATTTTTGTAGTTTATGAGAACATGACATCATTATCAGGGATAAGGGGCCACAAACTCCTTTTTTTTTAAAGATTTTATTGGGGAATTGGGGAAGGGGAACAGTGTTGGGGAATCAGGGAAGGGGAACAGCCAAGTTTTTGTCCTTCAGTCTTACTTGTGGAGGGTGCAGCTAGTTCAGCTCCAAGTCCAGTTGCCATCAGGTCACCCGTCGGCAGCTCAGGGAAGCTAAGCTCAAGGTGTTGTGTTCAATCTTAGTTGCGGATTCCATGCGGGAGTCTGCCGGCAACCTAGTTGTTAGGAGCACGTGCTCTCACCAGCTGAGCCATCCTGCCACCTGTTGACAGCTCAGTGGCAGCTCAGCTCGGGCGCAGCTCATTGGCCCATGTGGGGATCAAACCTGTGACCCTGTTGCTCAGGGCTCAGACTCATAACCAACTGAGCCACTTGGCCAGCCCGCCAGACTTGATAAAACTCTTTCTCCCTTCCTTCCTAGGTATATCATCATATCAGTCAGGGTCCAGGCAGGAGACAGAAACTACACCAGTTTTTTTTGTTTTGTTTTGTTTTTAAGGAAGATAAATTAATCTAAAGAAATGTTATCCTTTGAGGGAGGTGAGTAAAAAGTCAAAAGGAAAACACTAAGGTTTCATGGCTATAGTGAATGCAGGATGCAGCGACCCCCTCCAGGGTTTTGGGAACATAGAAGGAGGTTGGAATTCAAGAAACATAAAAGCCTGATGGAGGGGCCCCCAACAGTAACACCGGGACCTCTGAGGAGGAGGAAGGGCGAGTCTCGGAGCTCAGAGTGGGAGTGCCAGCTGTGCTAAGGTCTCTGGGGAGGGTTCTGCAGGTGTTGCAGAAACTGCAGCGTGAATTCAGCTGTTGCTGTTGGTCATCCTGGCATTACTGGGGTACAGAAGCAGTATTGCTGGGGTCCCTGACAGCAGGGAGCCCTCAAGGAAAAGCCATTCCTTCTCCCTCCTCCCGCCTGCAGCCTCCCTCCAGGGAGCCCCTGGCAGAGCAGAAATTCGGTTAGCAGAGGCCAGCCCAGTCTCACACAGCCGAGTGCAGGGAGGCGGGTTTGGATCTGGGAGGCAGGCACTGGGTAATGGGCACATAAAGTACAGTGCTTCCTTAGCCTCGGAGGAAATTGGAGGTCTTTCTCTTTAGTCACCCTTAGCCGTGAGCATCCTGTTCTGTTTTCCTCCCTTCCAGCTCTACACTTGACCCTTTAGCTCTCCAGAAAAGAAGTCTATAAAAAGGCCCTCAGCATTTCCACGTTTCCAGTTTGTTATCCCTTCATCCCCTCTGCCAAGAGGGCTCTACCCTGAATCCTTCAATATATGTACCTAGGGTGGAATGATGTCTCAGCTCTCTCTCCCAACCACTTGTGCTTCATAGATGCTTTTCTCCTCTTTTAGCATTTCCCTTCTCACCCCTTCCTGCCTCACCATCCAGAGAACCATTGTCCCTGGAACTACAGTCTGAGTGAGGTTGTTGAAACCAGCAATCATTAAAAGCCACAGGCTTTCTAATTCAATTCCACAAACGTTGGTCATTCCTGTCCCGTGCCAAGCACCATGCTCATATAAAGGAGAAAATGTAGTCCCTGCCTTGGCGACATTTGTAATCAGGTGATGCAAAGAGATATGTAAGCTCTTCCAAACTCTTCCCAGGTTCCAGACCATAATGATAAGCGCCCAGCATGGGGAAGCAGTAGAATTAGCTGGACCTGAGTTCAGCCATTGTTTGGCTGTGCAGGGGCAAGAAATGCAGTAGTAAACACTTAGGTACTAACTCTATGCTTTACATACACCCATGCCTTTAGTCCCCACACAGCCCCGCGAGGGACTGCTGGCAGGGTCCCTCTCTTGTAGTGAGAGGCTGAGAGATAAGGGAGCAGCCCAAGTCACAACTAGTAAGTGGCAGAACTGTTGTACCAGCTGAGTGCCCTCCCCATGGGCTTCATTTGAAGATGAAGTGAGGCAATAGTGTCCGGCACATGCAAACCACTAACTAAATGGTAACCATTATTATGTTGTTAGTCTGATGAATTTTTTTAAAAAGCTTATAAAACAAGAAGAAAGGGATAATTAATCCTACCTTCCCTTGTATGGTGTTTTGTAATTTATAAGGGTTTTAATATATATTATCGCATTTAATCTTCGTGATAATTCAGTGAGGTAAGGAGATCCTTCCTGATTACAGAGAGTCTGTGGAGGCTCACAGACCTGCCGCAGCTCAGGTAGGAACACGGGTCCTAGGAGACCCAGAGCAGGCAGCACGACCACTGTGGGCCCTCCACGTTCTGGGTGGCCTTCAGGAAGGGGGCCCTTGGCTGGCTATGGTGCGGTGTACAGGATGAGTTAGAGATTTGGGGGCTGCACACACCTGTATTCAGACCCCACCGCTCCCATAGCCTGTGCACTGTAAGCACTACAGCGCCTGGTCTTCCGTTTCCCATCCTCACAGTCTGCACAACGCTGTCTGCCTCCCCACACCATGAGGGTGGCTAAATGGAAGTGAAAAACCTTGTGCCTGCACATGTAACCAGCACAAATGGTAGTTTTTGGAGAAAAGGAGAAACCCCAACAGTTGGTTTCATGGCTGATCCTATCTACAGGTACAGCCTGATTCCCTTTGCATAAGGGGGGAAATTCGTCTTTAATGATTAGCTTGGAATGTTACCTCTTGAGTGATCAAATGTTGCTTGCTCATAGCCTCAGCAACATTGCCAAGATTTATTTGATAGAACTCTGAAAATCTTGTTTTTCCAACTCTAAATAGTTAAAATTGTAAACTGGCAAGAAACCCAGGGTCATTTTCAATGGGAGAAATTGTGATTTGAGTGGAGGTGACACCCAAGGCATCCTGCAAGTCAGGACATGGATCTGTTCAGCAAATGCCTCTGCCTGTTCTCTTCGGGCCTCTAGGAGGCAGGGTGGCATGACTCAGGAAACCAGCAGACTCGAAAATTTGGGTTGCACTTGGTCGTTTTGGCTAAAATTTTATGAAAAGCAAACCCCACTAATAACCTTTCTCAGGTTCTCCCTACCCAACTTGGTTAAACCCATCATTTCTCAGGGTGTACTTGACAATGGCCCAGGTTTTTCAGGGTACCACTCATGACATCCTGAAGGACAGTTTTGATCAGACAACAGTGTGTGAGGTGCTAAGTGCCTTCTTTTGCTGATGCAGACACTTGGGCCCAGAGGGTTGGCAGTTTATCCACAGTTAAGAGAGAAGCCGAATCCCGGAACTCTCCCTCTTATGACAGCGGGATTATGGTTACAGAAGGTAATCAGTCACTATTTTTCTCTCTCTGTCACGTTTGACTTTTGACCAGACAGCCAAAAACTTCTTAATATGCTCTCCCTGTTTTATTATTTTAATGAACTCATCTTACTGAGACTTTTACCTAATGGACGGGAGGTATGTTTCTCCCTGGAAAGGTGAAGGTGATCTAATGACCCCATTTGGGCTTTTAGCTGTATTTCCAAAGATGGCGGCGTCTGTTCCCACACCACAGGAAGTCTTCCCTCTGCTCCAGTGCCCTTACCACGTTGTATGGATCACTTCTTATGGTCTCCTGCCCCTCTTGTCTGTGAGTCCTTTGGTGGCAGGGATGGTGTCTGAGTAGCCAGAGTGACCGAGATGGGCAAGACACATAGTAGGTGCCTGGTTAGTGCTAGTTGTCTGGTGTCTGTTCTGCTGGCTGTCGGGGGAGTGGAGCCTTCTCCATCAGAACCCTGTATTCACATTCCATTTCTTTTTAACCAAGGTATCGCCTCTACCCTCTGTGAACTTTGTGCTGGACTTGGTCGGACTCTTTTGGATTCAGTGCAGAAGAAAATAATGCTTCACATTTCCCCCTAACGTGGGAAGTTGAACTCATTGTTTTTTGTGTTGAAATACAAACAAACAGCTGGAATTTAACTTAAAGAAAAAAAACATTTCTTTTTAAAATGTGAGTGCATAAACTGGAGTCAGTGTTTCCCTCCATTACATAATTTCTATAAGTAAATGACTAAGCATTGATACCCTTTTGCTTTAATTTTTTTAAATCGAGTATCTGATATTTTGAAAATAATGTGTTTAATTTATAAACTACAATACTGTGGATACTCATGAAGCCACCACCCAATTGTGACTGTCACCAGTACCTGACATCTCATGTATTTCCTTCCCCAGCCCATCTCACCCCACCTCATCCCATCCCACCCCCCGGCCCTCCCCTACCCTGCTCCCTCAGAGCAGCTGCGATGTTGTCTCTTAAAAATTTAGGTGGTTGCAGTTAGTTTTTTGTTCCTTTTCCATTTCTATCCTGTGGCCAAGAGTTGATATTGGACTGTTTTCTAGAAAAACCAAATCAATAAATGTTTTCAGAAGTAATTAGCTTAACCCACCTCCCTGGGCACTTCTGTCTCCAAACAGGATGGAGAACAAACCTTTAGACCCAGACACAGGGCAGGTGTCTGTCCATCGTGGTCTTTTGCTGAGAAGCAACTGAAACAGTGTTGATTCTTTGGCTTTATGGGGGTCAAGAAGAAATATTAAAACATGTAATATAAGGGATCTGACCTAAAAGGACCAGTAGATGGGTATGGGGAAAGAGGACAGGGTGAGGAAGAAAGGAAGAAGGTCAAAGCCAAGGCTTTACTCTATAAAAGGCTTCCTTGTGTGTGAGAGTCGAACGTTTTCTCTTCACTCCAATTTTGAACAAGCCATTGGAGAAATCAGATGTCTTAAGTTCCTCAGGTTAATTTTTGTTTTGCTCATTTTCTTCTGAGCACTGGAGTAGTCAGAAGGCCAGCTCTGTATGAACTCAGGCAAGTTCAAGTTACTTTGTCTAGCTGGCCCGCAGTTTTACCTTTCAGCACATACAGTCCCTAACAGAACAGGGACTTGTAGAGGTTACAATTAACATGAAGTGGAAAAGAAATCGCGAGCCAGATCATGGAGTTCATGCTCTAAACATACACCATTTTGAGGTTAAATTTGTGGTTGAGGATTAACAGACCTAGTTTCGCATTATGTATTTTTAAATCTAGGGCTTCCATTCACTTACCTGAGGCATATAGAAGGGAAATATCTGTCTTCTAATAAACATGATCAACTGGGAAAAATTATAATCATAAAACTACATGTGATCTCACAAAATACTGTGAGGCCATGAAGATACAGATAGGAAGTTTCATGGAGGATTTAAATGATTGAGCAAAACTTCTACAAATGTTTTCTAAGAGGGAAAACTAGAGTACGGAAGTAATGTTTGCTGGCTCTAGAAAGGCTAAATTATTGAACCTGAAAAAATGAATTTAAGAGAAGAAGTATTTGATAAATTCTGAAGAGGTGATAGAGACTGATAGAAGATAGCACTGCTCCATTTCTAGAGACCCTTATTTCTTTGATCAGTAAGTTTATTTATTCATTTATTGTGTTCATAACTACTTATTGAGATATAATCCACGTACTATACAATTTAGTCATTTGAATTGTGTGATTCAGCAGTCTTTAGTATATTCATAGAGACATGCAACCATCTCCACAATCAATTTTAGAACATTTTCATCACTCCACCAGTGCTCTAAGGTAGGGGTCTGGGCTGCAGGCTCCCACCCTCTCTGCAATTCCTTCTTTAACCAGAGGCAGCTGTGATGTTTTATTTGAACAAAGATTTGTAAGGCTTCCTTTTTTCTTTTATTTCTTAGTTCAAAACCATTACATTCAGGCAGAGCCCTGAAACCACGCTCCAGTCCCTGAGGTCCTGTGGAGAGTGTAGGGCTTCCGTCAGTGGTGGAGCCCCCCACCCCCACCCTGCTTACTGGCTGCCAGAGTGTTTCCTTGTTTGTCACTTGCGTGGTGGTATGTGATTGGTTTCAAATAAGAGTTCTGGAGCTTTAAAGGAAATTGGAGATGATTCAAAAAGACTTGAAATTCTGGTTCTGCTTTTAGGATAGTTGTGGGGACCGTGGTATAGAAACAGGAGGAGTTAATTCAACATACGGTTGCCAAAATGATTGTTCCACACTATTTTAGTATGGAAATACTTTGTTTCCTGTGTCTCTTCAAACAGAACTGAAATTCTATCAAAAGTTAGGGACAAATGTGGGGAACTTCCTGAAGTTTAGAAGAATGTGTGTAGAACCAAGTGGGTCTCCTGCGGGTTTTTGGTGAAGTACCAGGACAGAAGTTGCCTGAGTAGGAGCTGTGCCCACCTCTGACCAGTACTCTGCTCCTGCCCCTCAGTGACACTACGGAAGAATAAAAGCAAAATACTGGAAAAAAGTGGGGAAAATCTGTCATGTTAAGGCCGCATGGAATCCTGAGTTAGGACAACCTGAATTTGCAGAGCACCAAGTCTGCCGGCCAGATGTGAGAAGCAGCTTTTACTGTAAAATGAATAGAGTGCATTAAAGTCAGGGCTATCAAACATGTGAGTATAGGCAAAGTAACTGGTCGAGCATAGTATTTTTATAGATAAAACTGATGTTTAAGTGAATTTAGGTAAGAACACAATCCCATGGACTGTAAATAGACTGGAAGTGCTTTTAAATCAAGACAATTAATCGGAAAGCTGAGTGAATCATTTGAAAAGGAAATCTCCTGGAAGGCACCAGAGGGAAAAATGTTAGATTTGATCTTATTTACACAAGTATTAATTAGACTGAATAGACTGCTGCTGGAAACAGTCCTACAGACTGAGCCCTTTTCTATGAGCCCCTAGTTTTAAATGGGAGGCCTTAAAGCACAGGGGTGACGAGCACAACCTGGCCCTGCATTTGGCCTTGGCTCTGCCACTTCCTGGCTGTTTGACCTTGGGCTGTGACCCAGTTTCTTTGTGGACACAGTGAGAATGGTCACAGTGGCCGTCTCTTATTAGTATTGTTCTGTGTGTGAATGAGATGGTGCATGTACAGTGCCGAGCAGTCCTGGGCACACAGCTAGCACCCTATGCACGGTAACTGGTAACAGTATAATCACAATAAAACCCAGGGAGACGTGTTCTGGTCTAGAAAGAGAAGCCGTACCTAGAAGAGCTGCGGAGTATTCCTTTGCCTAAATTTGGCCGTGGTTAAAAGCTGACTGAAAGTCACCGTGACAATTTCCGAACTCTGTGGAGAACCTGTCGAGGAAGGGTGCCCTCCTATTAGAGTGACTGTCAAAATAATTTCTAAACCAAAAAAA
>NW_017731957.1:34961-35840 GCF_001890085.2 Hipposideros armiger
GAGAGAGAGAGAGAGAGAGAGAGAGAGAGAGAGAGAAATAGCTTTGTCTAAAGAGAGGAAGATAGAGGCTGACTTAATAATACCTGACTAGTACAGAAAACCTGCATTATGGAGGATGATTATCTGTTATCCTGCCTCCGTAATATCAAAAAAGAGAAGAGTGTTTAAGTTAAGAGGAAGATTTTGATATAGTAACAAAGTTCATTGGAATAAAAGTACCATTATACTAGGTTATGTTACCAGCTAACAATGTAAGACTATCTTCCTAGAGAACATTTATGAACAGATACAGGGGGCCTGAAACTTTTTGATTTTATAATGGAAGGATAAAAAGGGAGCCTTTGAGGATTTTAACCTGGGAAGGTACATGATATTTATATTTTAAATATTGGGCAGGGCGCGGGGTGAGCCTAGAGTAGGAGGTCATTTGGGAAGGAATAATATTGTTAAACCCAAATCCCACTTTTTAGGCTTATGGCAATCCCATGTTGGCAGGCTTATGATTTATAACTGGGTCATGGACAGCTATAAAAATCGTGTATCAGTTGAACTGTCCAAATCAGTGTTTTGGCTAGAAAATGACTATGTGCTTTATGAATGGTATTTCATGTCTTCTTCACTGCAGTTCTCTGAGGTAGGCTCTATCTCCACTTTATAGACGAAGAAGCTGTGAGGTGAATGCACATAGGCATGTGAACATACCAGCAAGGCCAGGGCCCAGGCCTGACTGACTTGGCTGGTAAAATACAGGGATCTACCTTTAGATTTAGACAGTTTGCCACTTACGTAGACTGTAGAGAGAGAAGTAGCCAGAGGTGCCAGCGCCCGTGGTCCTTGTCCCACATACCAGTAAAGGACAATGCTGAAACGCGCCATGTT
>NW_017731957.1:36461-59187 GCF_001890085.2 Hipposideros armiger
GAGAAACTGCCTCAGGGTGGCCTCCCAGGGGAGATGAGGAGATGAGCAGATGGCCTTTTAGCAGCAGCCTACAGGCCTCTCATCCTCACCAAGAGGATCACAAGGCATTCTGCCAAGACGGAGGGGAGTTGTGGTTCAAGTGTTTGCCTGTGTGGCCCATGTAGATAACGCACAAGATTGCCAGGGTGCCATGGCGGAGCCATTCCTCTACCATATACCTGGTGATAGTGACCCAAGTTCCAGTCCAGCTCTGCCTCTTCTACATGTAAGCTCCCTGAAGATGACTACCCGCCTAGACACACCACATTGTTTTGTCAACTGGTTGCTCACATTTTGTTGATGTCTAGAAGTCACAGGTCACGTTCTCCCAGAAAGCAGACTCTAAGATACAGGTTAAGATGCTGGAAGCTTATCATCAGGTGCTTCATCAGGTCCATCAACACCTGTGGAAGGGAAGGGACGGAAGCAGGATGGATAGAGGCGGAAGCTGGGCTATGATGCATGTACATCAAAGGCCGCAGCCGACCTACAGGCTGCTCGGGAACAAGGGTGGCCATTCAGCATTGTCTGAGCTGCAGTAGGCGTTTCTTAGTCCAGCCCATAAAAAGCAGACTTTTAAAAAATTTGTGTAAATATGACTGCATTTCAAGTAGCTACCACAAACAAGCAATGATGCGTTCACGTATGGTTTTATTATCATAAAGTATACATTCCTCATATGTTTTCAAAGTATACATACATACACGTATATATCATGTTAGTAAAGAATGATTTGGGTACTTTTTAACTCCCTCAGTACAGTCATCTCAATTGTCTGTATTTGAACTCATGACACAATTTCGAATATGGGTCAAAGGTGAGCGTCCTTATTCTGACTCCTTGAATGACTTTTACTGGGTTTGTGAATCCTAGACGTTCTATGCAAAAATCTGTGTTTGTGGAAATATGTACTTTTCTGGAACAAGGATTTGAATCTTTCATCATATTCCCACGAAGTTAAGAACCGTTGTGTGAGGAAATATGGGGAGTCAGTTGGTGTTGCTTTGTAAGCTGTTCTTTACCTTCTCCAAACACAGAGCAATGATAGATAAACATCTAAACAGAAAACTTGAAAAAGTCAGAACATGCCTTTCCCTCCTCTCCCTACAAAAAGATTTATGCTCTGGACAAGAGAGAAACAGACACAAAACAGAGGGTGAGACTGAAGAAAGACCCTGTGGGCTGAGGATCATAAGTAGGGAGGGGAAACCAGTGCTTTAGCCAGGGCTCGGCGCCATGTGCTGGGCCAGAGCACACACTCGGCCTGAAAATAGGGCGGTGGTGAACATGCTTCCCTACTCTAGAAAGGAGGCAATAGTCACTGCTGTGCATTGCTGCCTGCTGTGACCTCTAGCTTGTATGAAGCTTGGATCCTAGAAAGTGAGCAGGACAGAGACATGGTCTCTGTATCAGGATCTGAGATAAATCACCCATATTGCATCATCATCAATATCACCATTGGGCAGGAAGCCAGACAACACTACCAACTTGATTCTGGGTTAGGAGGAGCTGCCAAAAACTCTGACCATGAGGGGTGATTAGTGAGATAACATCAGCAGTTATCTCCCGTACAAGGTGGGACTGGATACACATATTCCAAACCGCATGAAGAACTCTGACCTAAGAACTCAGCCAACCAAATCACAAATCAGAATCTGAATTCACTGGAGGTTAAAGCAGAATCAGAAAGCATTTTTTTAAAATTCCCAATGTTCTCAAAGAGATCAATGTAGGAATAATAACCATAGAAGAGGGGAGATGGTACAGGGAGGAGGAAGAGGAGGGAGGAAGAGGAAGGAGGAGGAGGAGATGATGAAGATCTGAATAAGTGACAAAAGCAGGCACCAGTGAAATGTAAGTAGATGTGGAAGAAAATAGAAATATCAGAAATGAGTAAAAGATGCATTGAAATGAAGAAGAAAGAAATAGATGAGATTAGACTCATTTGAAAGGAGAATTAGTAAATAAGAAGCTATTACTATAGAATTCACCCAGAATATAGCACAAATACATACAGATTAAAAACCTAAAACAGATCAGTTAAGAAAAAGATGAAGGTAAATCAAGAAGTTCCACAGTATGTATTATTGCAGTTTAAGAAGACAATGAAAGGAATGGCAGAGAAGTAATGGCTGGAATTTTTCTGAATTGGTGCAAGACGTGAACCCTCTGATCAAAAACACACTGAGTACTGAGCAGAATAAAGAGAGATAAATGCAGGCCTGGCCTAATCACAATCAAAGTGCAGAGCCTCGAGATGAAGATAAAACTTTAAAGTGGCTCGAAAGAAAAGACAGATTCCCTATGAAGAAACAGCACTGCCTGAAAGCAGAATTGTCATCATTACTAATAGGTGCAGAAAAATATTTTCAAAGCACTGAAGGAAGACAACTATAAACCTACAGTTTTGTGCCCTGCCCAATTTATGTGTGAGGGGTTTCAGACATATAAATACTGAGAGAGGCTCACCTCCCACATACTTTCACTGCAAAAGCTATTAAAGGATGTGCATCTGCAAGAACAGAAGTGAGAAAGAAGGCTGTCAGAAATGGCGAAGGGCGTACAATTTCACCATGCTTGCAAGTTAACAAAGTAGCCTGCCACACGGACTCATGGCTGCAGCAGAATGACATGAGACTCCTGGGTCAGAGACAAAGGACTTTATCACTCACAGCATAGAGGCAGCATGAGTTTCATGTGTGCGTTGGTTCTCCTAACCTCCCAAATCCTATAGGGGTGATGCGGACAGAGCATCTCAGATGGATGCCGGCTCACACAGCCGGCTTAGTGCACAGCTGAAAACGCTGGAATTTAGGAACCCTTCAATCTTTTGTTTGTTTATTCGTGTTGTTTGCTTGTTTTCCTTCCAATCCTTTTAAGAGACTGTTAGAAAACCTGCACAGTCTATCCCACTGAGAAAGATGTCATCTTTATTATCCTGGTGAAGAAACAAATCTGCTCTCTGCCCCCAAGGGAGACACTACCTCTGTTTTCCAAGGCTGTTTGTTATGCAAGTGGTTACAAATTGTGTGGAAATTCCATGGAGAATTGTCTCCCAATAAAGAGGTAGAATGCAAACAACAAATATAGAATTTAAAAGCTTTTAACTTCAAATTAACTGTTGCTTTAAATAACATAATTTTGTGTGTGCTTTTTAAAAGATAAAACTAATAGTTTGGGAAAGGAGCTGTTAAAAGAAACCAAGGTTTCTGTCTTATTTATGAGCTGAATAGAGAAACTATTAAATGAATTTAGGCTTTAGAGCAATTTATTAAAGGATATTTATGTGCATGTATTAAAGAATAGAAATACAGTTTACAGCTTTTTAAACCAAAGAGGGAAAATATATTAGCATAGTTTAAAAAACTGATCAATCCAATAGAATATAGGAAAGGAGAACGTTTATGGAAAGAATAACCTTGTGGGATATATCTAAAGAGGTATATAAAGGAACATTTATAGCCTTAAATGCTTTTATTTAAAAGTAAGAAGACCCCAAATACGTGAATTATTCTTTCACCTAAATAAGCTAGAGAAAAACCAGAATAAAACCAGTTAAATAAGAAACTGTTAAGTAACTGGACTCTGGGACTTCAGCTGCCAACTTACTTACCTGCAAGTCTGGAGACGCAAGTCTGAAGGGATGTGTGAGCCTTCTAAAGGGCAGGAGGGGAAGACAGTGTGGAGAGTAAAGGGACATGGGAGTAAAACTTAGTAAGCAAAGCTATTTCAGATTAAAGAAAAAGGGAAGAATAACAACATCTTTGAAAATCAAATTCATGTGACCCAGATGACATGGAGAATTGTCCTTTTTGGAACCATAATTATTTTTAAAAATCCAAAGTATCCTGGGAAATGTGGACACAGACCCCATAGTGTGGTCAGTTCAACAAGATTTCAGCAGGTCTTTACTAGACAGACACTGTGCTGCTTGGTGGGCTGTGTGAATGGACCAGACATTAGTGCTGGTCCTGGAGGACATAATGGCAGGGAAATGAATCTAAGAGGGAGGGGCACGTAGTACAGTGGAGGGCTTGGGATAGGTCTGAGGGCAGGGACACACATAACCCCATGATTACCCCACCCCCACAACCCCCAACAGGGAGGAAAACAGTTCTTGTGTTGGAAGTGTCAATAATTGGCAGAGATAGGAAGTGTTAAAGGGGCAAACTATGAAATATGGTTATAGATGCCTAGGATTCACCCAACCTAATAAAATAAATATTATTCCAAGACCATTAGATGTAGCCACAATGCAATAAATTGTGTGGATAATGTAAAAAAAAAAGTAACACTAAATATGTTTGCTGTACGTTTTCAGTAAATATCTTGTTAAGTTAAAGATGTTGCCTTCTATTTAGTTTGCGAATTTTTTTTCTTTTTCTTTTTTTTTAAGATTTTATGGGGGAATTGGGGGGAGGGGAACAGCGTTGGAGAATTGGGAAAGGGGAACAGACAAATTGCTGTCCTTTTGTTCTTCAGTCTAGTTGTGGAGGGCATCGCTTCACTGGCCCATGTTGGTATACCATTGCGCTCTTCTCGGGTGAGGCTGTCGCTCAGCGACCCTTGGACGGCCACTGGACGGCGGCTCACGGTGGTTCACGGCAGCTCACGCCGGCTGCCAGCCACTCGCTGGGGACTCACTGCAGCCCAGCTCCAGGTCAAGCTGTTGTTCACCATCTTAGCTGTAGAGGGCGCAGTGTCACTGGCCATGTGGGATCCGAACCAGGACCCTGCTGATCAGAGCTGGAGTCCCAAGCCAACTCTTAACCAACTCTTAACTCGTCCGGCCTACCAATTCTTCTCTTATAATGAATAAGTGTTACATTTATCAAATGCTTCTTGTCTATGCAAAAAATCACATGGTTTTTTTCTTTATACTATGTGACAATTAGTAGATTATTTTTGGTTTTAAATCATTCCCATTATTTTGGAAAAACCTTATTTGGTCATGTTGTAATATTATATTAATATGCTGTTGAATTGTGTTTGCTGACGTTACATTTAGGATTTTTCATATACCGTATTTGCTGGCGTATAAGACGACTGGGCGTATAAGACGACCCCCTAACATTTCCACTCAAAATACAGAGTTTGTTATATACTCGCCGTATAAGACTACCCCCTCTTCCGCACACCTTCCACACACCAAATAAAAGGTAAAACAATATCAGATTTGATTTCAACATTTATATTTATATTCAAATGCTTATGACATGCAGGAAAACTGTCACAAGGCTGTATGTAATCAAACATATACATAAATCGCGATTCGCGATTTTGCGCTATCATACTGGGTGTATGGTCGGCTGTGTGCGATTTTGCGAGTGTGGTAAAATCGCATAACAGCAAAATCGCATAACAGCCGAGCATACACCCAGCAGCGCTGCTGATGCCTGAACGGTATGTGGAATGAAGTGGGCGGGCATCGGGAGGCCACTATGGCACGGGGCAAGCACTATGGGCAGTCTATCTGAAGTGTACCTGGCGTATAAGACGACCCCCCACTTGGAGGCATATTTTTCAGGGCCAAAAAATCGTCTTATACGCCGGCAAATACGGTAGGTTGTAAGGTGAAATTGGTCTACAGTTTTTTTATGAATTATACCGTGCTTGTCTAGCTTTGGCTTAAAGTTTATAGTAGCCTCAGAAAATTAGTTGGGTTTCCCTCCTTTTCTTGTTTACATGAAACAGTTTATGTACTAAAGGGATTACCTTCACCTTAAATGTTTAAAGTCATAAGATGAACCATCTGAGTCTTAACAGTTATATTGTAAGAGTTGACAGCTAATTCAATTTGGTACAGAGTCATTGGTTTTAAATTTTCTGTCTTGAGTGAAAATTACCCATTTAAGCCAAGTTTTCAAATTCATTGTTATAAAATAGGTCATAATATTCACTTGTGACTTCAAAAGTCTCTACTGTATCTGTAGACTTGCTCCCCTTTTCAATTCTTTGAAAACAAGAATTATAGAAAGGATCTCAAAAGAACAAATCAATAGGTGGTTATTTGATAAAACTTCAATAATGTTGGGAAAAGTAGAAGGCAGCCGGAAAAGAGGAAGACCAAATATGAGATGGACTGACTCCATGAAGAAGCCCTAGGCTGAGTCCACAGGAGCTGAGCAGGGCTGTGAGCACAGGACGTCGTGGACATCACTCATTCAGAGTCATCAGGAATCAGAGCCCACTGAACAGTGTGTAACACACACAATAAATAGACATACCTCTGTCTAGATTAAGAAAAGGAAGGAGAAAACACAATAATATTAGATGCTCTTTAAGGTCTGTGAAAGGATTTCAGTCTAAAATAGAACGGGGATATGAAATGAAGACTCTTGGGCATGTGCCTTCCGAACTTAAGAACTGAGAGATTGATTTCCGGTAAATGCCTAATTTACAGAAGACTTAGACTTATCGTCTACCAATGAACATCCCCGAAGAATCTCTCCCCATCCTTAAGCCGCTGAATTTACCTGCATGGACTCGGTCACTTCTTGCCCGTAAATACAGCCTGCCCCAGACCCTCAATGGACTTCCTTGTAGCTTTCTATAGCATGTGTTTCATGAATTGTAATTCCTCTGCTATACCCGAAAAACTCAATTTCTGGTAATCGGAGCTTGCCTCAGTTTACCTCTTTATTTAGGTTGACAGTTCCCATCCAATTTTAAAATTCCTAGTTCTGTGATTGTGGATTATCAAATCCCTACCAGGTCACTTTGCCTGTCCACCTCTAGTCTCTTTGTCATTCCATGTGGTCAGTATTTCCCCATCACTGCATAGCCAGGTGGAGGCAACTCTCCATGCCTTATTTACTTGCTGTATCCATTTGCTGGTCCAGTTAGAGAAGAAAGAACAGCTGAATTCACTGTTATATAGCCATTGTTCGCTCTTAGTGAATCCCTACAATGTCACCTGGACTCTGCAAAATGATAGCAATTTGGAGGTGAAAAGATACACATCCCACCCTCAAGAACTGTAACATACAGGGAAGACATTCCTTAAGTAATCACAGTGATGAAAAGGACTACGAAAGAGAAGGATAAGGTGAGGTAACAAGGGACTAGCAGAGTCTGGAACAATATGTGAGCATTATAGCTGAAGACCAGAAGTAAGGTAAGGAGGGTAGGAAATGATATATGGAAGAAGCTTAGTGTGTTCAAGAAACAAGTCAAGTGGGCTGGCCTGAGCCTGGAAAGCAGCAGAAAGGCTGTTTAAGAACTGTTTAAGAACTGAGGACCTTACCCTAAGAGCAATGGAGAAAGTCCCTGGGTGGTTTTCAACCAGAAAGCCTGCTTTTCAGTAACCATACAACTGCATTTATCTTCTTATTTTCAAAACAAAATTTTATTGTCCCCCTCAAAAAAGCAGGAGTCACTAATAGGCACCCTACATCTGACACATACTAGTTAGTATAGGGAATGATTCCCTTAGTTAAACCATTTCTTTAAGCTTGTTACGACTTGTAACTTGAACTAGTTTGCAATACAACACTCTGGGTTTTCTCCATGGTTCTAAAAGCTGTATTTACTGTGATATATTTTTAATGTTTTGGGGCCTGTTTCTGGCTGACTGCATTATTGTGCTGACTGTTGTCGATGGGTTGCTGAGACAGATGCCCAAATGGGCACCTTCTCCCATTTCTGTCATCTTGTCACACCCAAGCTCAACAAGTGTGCTACCTCAGCTTGGATCAGTTGAAGAGGAGATTTCATGCTAATTCTTGGCAGTCTCAGCCTCTAATCTAATATCTCTAAATTTCCATATTGCTCAAGGGGAAAAGGGATGTTGTCAAAGAAAAAGCAATTTGTGGAACCACCAGACTCCTATCATCATGGATTATTTATCACCGCATCTTGATTTACGAGAGAAAGCATGAATGTCTTGCCAGGAGCCTTGGTATTTTGTCAAGAGCACAGGGATGGTAGCTTTATGATGTTCCTCTAAAATGTGTGTGCTTCACTCATGCATTTGTGTGACAACTTTATTGTTATTTCAAGTTGAATAATCATTTATATTTGAGCATTTGGTTTTTCAGAGGTTTTGCCATTTTAAAAGTTTTATACTTTTTCTAATCAGTGATTCACCAAAGGGCTTATAGTGATATCAGGCTTGACGTAAATCAATTTATAAGTTTGTCCTTCTGACAAGTTTATAGTTTCAGCAGATATTCCCTAGGACTTCATAGTTATATAATAAAACATGTAATAAAACAATTTTTATTGTGGTGGTAACTTACAGACCTAAAGTATGTTTGTATATGTTAGCCATGTAAACAAATGCAGTAACTCCTGAAAGTATCTAATTTTAAATGTCTGTCCAATAGAATGATGAACTAGTGAGCTCTAATAAACTGAAAGAAAATGGGGGAAATGGAGGAAATGACTACATTGTGTTTATCACATCCTCAGAGGCATAATTTGAAAGTAACTCCCTAAATGACTCCTTCTCCATCCAGTTCTTCATTTTAATAATTAGAAATACTAATAAATAATGACATGACTAATAAAAATATCAATATCGACGAGCCCTTACTTATTTCGCCATTAAAATAGCTTCCTGAAAGTATCTCAAGAAGTTAATGAATTGCTTGTTAATTAAATTTGAACTTTTCTCCTCTAGTATTCAAATGGGAAAACCTAAAATATGATCAATTCAAATTGCTTATACTAAATTGAACGTTAATGGTGATATAAATATAATATATGGTAATGCTACACGTGAATGTGATAAGAATCTATAACATTCAAAATGGAATTTGCTAATTTTGAATATTAACTTACCTTTTAAGTTCATTTTGTTCCTGAAAATTCAAGTGCTGAAATAATGTTTTATCAGCATTTTTTAATTAGCCAAATGTAACTTTCCTTGAAAAATTTAAACATTCTCATCCAATTTATAAATTTTATCTTTTTTCTTGTGTTTTGTTAGCCTCTTAGCAAATATCCTGCTGTGATAAATGACATTTCATTCTGGTTGCCCTCTGAAAATTACACAGAAAACGATTTTTATGACTTAGTCCGAACAATTGGAGGAGACCTGGTGGAAAAAGTTGATCTTATAGACAAGTTTGAACATCCAAAGTAAGTAAAAAAACTTTCTGATTTTATCCTTTTTTTCTCTATGTGATAAATGGCATATGGAAACATATAATAAAATTGTGTTGAAACTCAATGCATATGAGACAAAATGTCTTCTGAATTTACAGTGAATGTATAACTTATCAGAAAAGGCTTTTATATCAAACCTTTCTGAAAATCTTTCTAAAATGCATTTTCAATCTTTCCTGCAATAGTAAAGAAAGTCTATAAAATAGAATGTTTTTAAGATCTTGGAGTTTTTCAGTATTGCTTTTGGAAAGGATTTCATACCGTGTCACATCCCAGGAACAGAGGATGAGGCAGAAAGAGGAGTTTGTGGAGAAGAAAGCTTTTATTAGTCTCTTGGTGAATATTTATTAAGCATATACCACAAGCCAAAATCTATATTAGGTCTAGGATAAAGTTTAATAACTTTGTCAGGATCCATCTCAGTGTTGACCCATTCTCTGTGGTGTGTGTGTGTGTGTGTGTGTGTGTGTGTGTGTGTGTGTGTGTGTGTTGCCTCTCACTAATCAGGTTTGACTTTGCTTTGGTTTTAGAAACATTTTCTTGAATTATATCTTTAAGGATTTGTTTTGATCCATTGTCCTGTTCTTCAGGGGTCCCAGTTATGCATAAGGAGGTTCTCCTGTATCTGATTTCTCTAGCTATAATTTTTCTCTCCACTGTTTTAAAACTCTTTATTTCCACTTCATTTTGAATGCTTTGCTCATTGTTACCTTCTTTGTCCCTTGCTGTGTTTTCTGTAGTCCCTTCTTCCTTGCGCACATTCCATTTCCATCTTCAGTTGCTTTGTTCTCCTGCCTTTCTGAGTTTATGCAAGCTCACATTTCAGTTCTTCCTGTTTTCTTGCTATCTCTTCTCTGAGTTATTTTTGCTTTGTGATTTTTCTTCATAGAGAAATTGATTCATTTAGTTTTAAAATTCATTGTAAAATATTTGTCTAGAAACTTCATATAATCCATCGGCAGCATTTTTCTGACTTCCCTGTTAATACCTTTTTCTTCCATTTTCCTTATTTTTTCCCCTAACTTATTAACTGATGCGTCAGTGGTATGCATATGGTTGCCTTTTGTCACTCATATTTGAATGTATTGGATTTTCTGAACCAGCTGTTTGTACAAGGCTGAGGGGTAAGGTTGAGGGTTGACTTGGGGAGGGGCTAGTAGTCATTCTGGCTAGTTGTTTTTACAACCATAAGGCTGCCTTTGTCACCACTGCTAAGAAGCCAACCCTTTCTTTAAATATGGCTCATTCAACTCTTTGAGTCTTTGCGTGGGTCTGCCCTCCACCCCAAACCTGCCCTGTTACAAAGAGGAAATTGACCTTGCTCACTCCAGTTTCAACACTTACTGGTAATAGAGACTTTTCACTCCGATTGTAACCCTCAGCTCTGAGAAATGCATTTTTGCTGGTGTTCAGGGATATGTGTTTGGAGAGATGCCACTCTTGGTGTTTCTTCTCTTTATTTCCTCCCATTTGGCTTCTACTTGATTTCGGCTGTTTTGGGAAGCCTTTAAATATATTTTGGAGCTTGCAGATGGTGTCTGTCTCCTAAGTTTACAGAATATAGAATGTGTGGGGTAGCCTGGGTCCCTGAAACATTGAAGCACACATTCAGCCTTGGACTGCTTTATGAGAAAGAACTTTCCAAGAGTTTACATGTTGATACTGAAAGTCTGGTTAATTACTATATAAGAGAAGGAAATGTATGGGAACAAGACTGATTGCTAAGTATTAACCGATATGCCAAAATCACGTGACCTGTCATTTTTTTCATCTTGTTTAATATTCAGATAATCTTCTAGAGTCACGGACTCAGAATCCATTCTTAGTTTTTTACTTCTCTAGCGCTTGCTTCCTCGTATTGCCTTAGATCTGCCTCGACCTCTCATATCACCAGTGTTAAAAGTGAGATGAGTAGGCTTTCATGGGTGGAGAGCATCAGAACCTAAAGGTCACTGTGAGATGTCATTGCCCGGATGTGGGGGTAGGTATGGTTTGGGGGAGGTGGTAAATATTGAGTCTTTCTGATTTGTAAGTGAATGGAATGGGCATGTTAATTGGAGAGATTTCAGTGACAGTGGGGTAGTATCAGTGTCCTGTGGACCCAGGGACAGTCCAGGCAGTCAGAGTGCCCGCTGAATAGCGGGGAGGCTTCTGTTTATATGCTTTTCCTAGCCTGTCTGGGGAGAAAGCTGGCACCTGCTTGAACAGGTTAGATTTATTTCTTTAGCCGTTTCAGCCTGGAGGAGGCTTTTTAGGATAGTTTTAGTTGCCTCAGGGTGTAATTGACTTCCCTGGTCTGGCAGGAGTAAATTGTCTCAAGGCTGTGGCTTTTGGGGTCAGGGCTGAGGGCAGAGGCCTTGGAGATATGTTTATCTTTTTCTCATCCTATCTGGGAATTTCTAACTGCCTAATTGTTACACTAACTAATCTGTCTTAATTCCATCATGTTAGACAATTGGGCACATTTTCCCTTGATTACAGATAACAGTTTGTGCCCCCAAGAATGATAGCTGTTCAGGTTAGAAGAAGATGACATTTTGTTCCAGTTTGTCATTCAGAGCCTTCTCCCAGAGCAGCTTTGCTACTTAATTTATAGGCCTCGTAATGTGCAGAAGAGTCCTTGTGGCTCTGAATTTCATGTAACAGAAAGTTTAGCAGTGACAGCCTCTGGAGAGGAGAGCTGGGGTCACTGTGTGTGCTGTGATACCTTTGGACTATTACACTATAGGCATGTACTGAATAGTGAGAAACCGCAATTGATCAAAATATTCCTTAAGCTGAGATAGAAGAAGGCAAACAGGAGCCCAAGGAAACCTAAACGTTGTCTTAACTGCTAACATCTCATTTGGGGAAGCGAGCGGCCTTTTGTGAATTGTGGAGGTGGACTGTAAAGTAAACAGGACTTGACTAGGACAGATTTGGGTTGAACTTAAGGCAGAGCTTTTCGAAAGTTAGAATTGAGGAATTTAAAATACTTGATTTGACTATAAGAAAGGGGTGGTCATAAAAAATGTCCCAGGTGTCTGCAGCAGGGGCTGGTTGGATATGTCCCCAAACCAGTTCTGCTCCTAGACTTACACCTTGTTCCTGGGACTGCTCCTATAGTTGTAGGCACGTTTACTGAATCCACACACCACTTGTTAGTCAGGGTCTGATCGGGCTGCCATGCTAGAGGTGAGCATGCTGACCTCTGAACACCAGAGGTGAGTCTCAGCTCTCCTCAGCCCTACCTGATCTTCCTCACGGTCACGTTCTTTGTAACTGAGCACTTGGAGCTTTAAAAATTTGGCATACCTCATTTTATTGTGCTTCATTTTATTATTCTTCGCAGATACTGACTTTTCATCAGTATGGAGGTAAAACCCTCCTCCAGCAAAAAGATTACGAGTCTCTGAAGGCTCAGGGGATGGTTAGCCTTTTTTTTTTAAGCAATAAAGTAGTTTTAATTAAGATTATACACTGTGTTTTTTAGACATATGCTATTGCACACTTAATAGACAACAATGTAGTGTAAACATAACTTTTATAGGCACTAGAAAACCAAAAAATTTATGTGACTCACTTTATTGCGGTGTTCTGGAACCGAACCTGTAGTATCCCTGAGGTAAGCCTGTAGGTATAATGGAACACTTGTCATAATTTCTAATACATTTCTGAAGAGGGACTCCATAACAGGCACCTTCTCAGCGTGGCTGGCCCCTCTTCTGAGTGGCTGTGCATTGTGGGCATCTCCTTCCTCCAATCTTTCCCTCTCTTCTTTCTTTTTTTTTGGTGTGTTTACTTATTTTTGCTTTGTCAAATAGCATCCAATAAAAACGCCAATGCATAAAACTTTGAAAATTAAAAGGGTAGAGATTCACCCATCATCTGAACACTAATACAACTCAACATTTTTTCATTTTCCCAGCCTTGACTTTTTCCATATGTGTGCATCAAGTGGCATTTGACTCTAGAATATAGAAGATGGTGTATGCTTTGTATTATCACCCCCTTGGTTCTAGGCCAGGGTTTTTTTAGCCTCGGCACTCCTGATAATTGGGGCCAGATAATCCTTTGCTGTAGGTGCTGTCCTGTGCATTGTAAGATGTTGAGCAGCACCTCTGGCCTCTACTCAGTAATATCAGTAACACATACCCCATCCCACCCCCCTTATGACAATCAAAAATGTCCCCAGACATTGCCAGATGTCCCCTGACGTGCAGAATTGCTCCAGTTGAGAACCACTGGGATATCATTTAGTGGGGAATGTCTAATTTCTTATGAAAAAGATTTCTTAAAATCGTGCAGTATTTTTATGTTATGACCAACTGGGAGAAGGGATAGAAGGGCCTCACAAGGGAGAGGTGTTTCAGTGGGGGTTGTTGTGCTTCCGAGGCACACACTCGATGAAACACAGAGGAAGCTGAACAAGCTAGCTTGGCTGCAGGAAGAGTAGGAAGTAAGGCAGCGTGACCTTTCTCTGTCTCCATCACTCTTTCTGCGATATGTCTACCAATTTCTACTTCTCTCTTCCGTTTTATTTTCTCACATTCACTCTCTCTCTCCCCACCTTCCCACCATGTAGCTTCTGTTCTTTTGTACCTTAGAGTCCAGAATACCCTGCTCAGCCCGAGTCTAAAGGACCCTCAGGTTCCAGCTCTCAGCACCAGCTGCAAGTTTCTTGCCCAATTCTGACAGTTTCAACAAAGCAAACCGATTGGCCCCACTCAGCTTTGCTCAGTAGGTCAAAGGTCACTGACGAGTTGGTGACCAGGCTCCACGCAAGTCAGGTGCCTGCCCTTGGGCTGATTTGCCTCATGGGTCAAGAGGACACACTTCTGACCTTGTTTTACATGTCAGTAAGTTTACTGCTTATGCAGATATTTCTTTGTTTTCTCTTTAACCATAACTCAGTAGCTTCTAACTTAGGCAGTGCCATTTTTAGATTTCCTTGAACTTTATGCAAAGCAGCATGCCATAAACATATTTACCTATTGAATCCTAAGTTTGTGTTGTGGGAACCATTGGGATAATTGGGACCACAAGGATGTTGAGGCAAGATCCCAGTTTTTATGGAGCCAAATAACACATTAATAAACTAGCAATAAAAAGCACAAGGTGGCAATAAGGTTGAGTAAGTCTAATAAATGGCCTGCACAGTTTCTTGCACATAACTGATGCTCAGTAAACTTTCACTGAGTTAAGATAAGAGCCACGTGTCCAGGCTAATGATTCAGAGGAAAGAGGCCATTGGTCTGGAAAGGTTTACCAAGGAGATAGGATAGCGAACCCTCTGTGTCTGTCTCCCTGCTGATACCTCATGATTGAGATGGACTCAATCCTGATTCTAATTAATATGAGTAAATGCTCTTTAGTAGGAAACTTGAGTTTCTGTAAAAAGAACGCTGGGTTTTTTAGGTTCTTCTGTTGCCAGGGCAGACTCACTCATGGTGGCCACTTTAAGACAAAGGGAGTTATATAAGGACACACTTGAATCGGAACTGGAAAGCTTTTAGGAACTGCAGCAAATCTCAGGGCCAGCAACCTCCTGCCTATAGGCGCCTCTGGCTTTGTCCCTCTCCTTGTCCTTTTGGTGAGCATCTGTCCTCCACCCACCTGCCTCCACTTACCTGCACATTGACATCACCACCTCCTTCTCCATTGGCCAGTCCTCTCCATGATCCCAGTACAGATTCTGGAAGGAACTAACCTAATTGACTGACAAACTGTCATCATCCCTTTTGGGCAGAACCCTTACACCAGGTTGCCTCCTGGGGATCTGGGCAGACTGTGGATGGACCACTGATAAATCAAGAACCCATTGTTGTTCTAGTAGGGACCGTGAAGAAAACAGCCCAGTCCCACTGTTCAGAACAAGAAGCCATAGGCTGAATGTTTTTAACCAGGAGGATTCACTGGACAATTTTTCAGAACCAGTACCCAAGACTGCCTTCCTCTTCCCTGACCTCACTGCAGTCTACTTGATGTGCAGAACTCTCTGTAACTGCTCCTAATGGTTGGCTCATGCATATCTTTATTATTTATTTGCATTTAAACTTTTCTAGGCTTTTTCACGTGATGGAAACTCCTTAGGCGGAACTGTGGTATAGTAGCTCATTGTTATCTCCCCACAATGTTTATATTAATGGAAAGACGCTTACTACATGATCTTTCTTCATTCCTTAAAAGCTTTTTTAATGACCGGAAGTACTTTATGACATAAGAAGTAGAGGCAATGCAGTCCAGTGGCAAGAACTCAGAATTCAAGAGTCAGAAACCATGAGTGCGATCTTGACTTTCCACATCCTATTGTAGATATCTCATATTGGGATTGTCTGAGACTCAGTTTCCTCAGCAACCATCAAAAGCATGAGAATCATCCTTAAACGGTAGCTGCAAAAATTACATGAGTCTACATATGTGAAATGCTTTGAAAACTGCACGGAGTTCTAAAAACAATTTTTGCTATTAGAGTAAAAACCAATAACTTTCACAATCAACCTATTTCGTTCATTAAAACAAAGAATAACCTCTGTACAGCTTGGAATCTTGGATTTGGAAGCCAAGTTCATATGACTAGAACATGCTGGCCTAAAGGGAAGCAGAATAAGACTTCACATAAAACTGTCATTCTGAAGGGATGCATGTTCTTCTGCAATTTAAGGAGTACATTTTTAATCAGAACAAAAGGAATTCTTCGAAAGTGGCATAGATGCTGGCCAGCAGAGCTTTGTAGTCAATATAGCTGTTCTCTGGTTGTGTGTTGGGAGAATATGATGGACATTGGCAGGTTGGCTGACATCTCTGGTTCGCAGATTGCTTCCTGGTCTTGTTCCTTTTGACAGAACTGAATAAATGCAGTTATCTGAACTTAAAGATTGGTCAGCACTGAAAAGCCAAACTCCAGCTAATCTTGGCGGCCTTGTCAGAAGCTGCATCCCCTTGAAATTGACAGCATGCATTAAGTACCAAAGAGGTGGCTAGAGGCGGCCAGGCTGCCTTAGAACTCCGCTGGCTTCTTCCCCTTTCTTCACTTTTCTTGCATTGCTCGTGGTGTGAGTATAAGAGCTTTTATTGTTGTGGTTCAGACAGCCCAGAAGCAGTTCTAAGAAAACTATCTTTAGCCTGGATATTTGTTTCTCCCCACCTCCCTCCCTTTCCTCCTTTCCAAAGCCTTCTTGTTAAAGCCATCCACAAGGGGTGTATTTCATCGCTGCCCCGTAGCAGCCTGGTGTGCCACCGGTGTCAGACAAATTAAAGCACAATTAGTTCAATTCCTGACACCTCGTCCCCCAGCGTGTCACCACTTGCCAGAGGATTCTTTAGGATTACCCTCAGTGCTGACCTGGCAGGACCCCAGGAGTAGCATCTCTGCACAGAGCAGGAAGGAGCAGAGACTGCTTGATGACAGCCAGAAAAAGAGAGGCTGGGTGCTGAATGAGCTGCGTCTTTAGTGGTCTGCTGCGTTATGGCACATTTTTGTGAAAATTACCAGTGGAGCCACTCTTTCCTCTAACTTTCAATTAGCAGTTTTCAGGGGGGTCTTTGGATGCTTCCCTTGGCATTCCATGTACCTGTTTGCAGGGTGGGGGCTGAACGCTCTCTTTCCAAGATGCAAAGTAAGAGTAACTCATGTCCATTGACGTTTCCCTGTCCTACCCCCAACAGTGATGCTCAGATTGAAGCAAATTAAAATGCACATTAAGGGCAACCTGGGAAGGAAAAGCAAGTCACAGAATTGCTAGCAGAAATGGGAGGGGGTGGGGCAGTCCCACCCCATCATTTTGGGCAATTATGAGTAAGGCTTTGAATTGTTTTGGTTCATTAAATTTGTTATCCCAGTTTAAAAGGTCACTCCTTTTGCCTGGCTACCACTTAGATTTGAGGCACAGAGCCAGCGATGGGAATCTGCTCTCCCCTCACCCACCTCCACTGTGTGTTCCTGTCTGTTACCTGGTTCTTCACACCCCACAGAGGCGTGACCTTGAACGTACCACAGCCATCACAGCTAACGATGTGTCTTTGTAACCAAGAGATTTATGAATCCAAATACAGCCCAACACTGCACAGAATTGTTCCTAGGATAAGCAAACAGCTTAATTATAGATTTTGAAGTTGAGTCTCTAAAGATGGGCCTATGATTTGTAAGGAGGTCTCGGGGATATCCAGGGGAGGCCTCTTTGAGTCACAGTTCAAAAATGAAAATTCCTGAACAGCAGAGCTGGTCCTGAGACTTGGGCCTCACCTTGCTGGTCTCCTCCAGAGCAAGAAACAAGCCCTTTCCTGCTGCCAGTCCTTCTGGGCTCCAGCATCACACACAAGGCCAAAGCCACAGCTCATACTCAGTATCCAGGCTGGGCTCGTGCCATAGAGCAGTCCCTTATGTCTCTCGGGCTGGTTATTTCCTTAACGTGGCCATAACTTAGGCTCAAGAAGCAGCCAAAAGGGTGTACAAAACGAGGCAGGGCCAGGAACATAAAGGGGTGAGAGGTCAGCTCCAGGGGGCGGGACCAGGGGGTGGGACCAGGGGGCGGGACCAGGGGTGTGCACAGATGACCCAGGCAGCACCCAAGGTCTAGGGGATTTTTTAGGGACATTAGGTAGAAGGCCAAGCAATCAGTGAGCACAGAGGAGCAGTGTGATGGCGCAGACAGGCAGTCACAGAGAAGCCGCCTCAGGGGCAGCAGTGCAGTCACTGGTGGAAGGGAGTCCTGGTTAGGCCTAGTTACGGAGGAATGTGGAGGCCACTCTCCTGCTCACGCGATCTGTCTCCTGCACAGTGCCCCTCATGTGTTGGTGGCAGTCCCAATGGTGTCTCCTGTGTGCTCACAAACAAGCTGACTTCCCCTGGGCCCTGGCGTTCGTGCTGGCATCGCTGCCCTTGTTGCTGCCCCCGCCAGCACACGTTGTTGAGAATTGGGGTCTTCTTGGCATCCTGTGGTATTTCAGGTTTGTGCGGAGCTGTGTCTTCTCCCACTGGTGTCATACTTGTCACCTGAGCTCTGCTTTGAGCCGCATCTTCCTACCTACGTTGCAAGGCCCCTCCTTAGGCTTTCCCTGCAGGCAAGCGCATGCAAGGAAACACTTGGGGGTTTCAGTTCAGACCTGACTAAATCTCAATTTAGACTAAAAATATTTTCCATGGGATCACAATTTAGATGAAGACAAAATCAACAAAATGCCAGTTGTGTTATAATCTTTTGTGAACATAACTATTTTGTAAGATGTCTTATGTGTGTAATTTTCTCAGAGGAGAAAGAATACCCCACAAAAGTTTTTAGATTCTGTGTTTGACAAATATGGCTACTTTTCTTAACCTCCACTTCCTACTGAAGAAAAGTGACAATAGTAAGATGAGGAGAGAGGAAACTTGTAGTGAAAATTAAGCAGGTAAAATATTTGTACAAGACATGACAGCTGTGGTCTAGACATTTACACAGAATTTACTGAAATAATTGCTTATCCCAGCACTCATTAAATACAGAATTTCTCCCAGCAGATCATCTGTCCCTCTGTGTACATGGTATGCAACTTTTGAAATTCTGTAGTAATGGTAGAATAAGCATTTCTAGCACGTTTTTCTGTTTTAGGAATTGCCGCATTGTGTTGTATTTATTCATTTACACCATTGCACTGTGAGTTACTGTCAAACACTGGGTCTGGAACTTTCTACTATGTTTGGGATATAGAACATAGTAAGTACTCAATAAACATTTTTGATGAATGGATTATAAAGAAAAAAGGAAAACTCAGTAACAACATATGTTATGTCCTATTTTCTCAGGACATAACTGACATTCCCTTCTATACAGGCCAAAAAGATACCCCACCTGGCAACATTTTCCATCTGGGCGACCAGAACTCATTACTCTCAATTATGGCAGTTTCTTACAGGAGAGAAACAGAGTGGAGTGGGGACTGCTCCTTAGGGACAGGAATTGACTTGTAATAAGTTGGGTTCTGAGTAAACAGCTGGTTTAAAAGTAATGTGTTTTGGACCAATTGTTCATATAGAGAAAAGGAATAAAGATATGGAAAAAAGAAAAGTGCTTTTAAGAAGATTGGTCATAGTCTATATAAAATACATTGTAAAGCTCAGAGCTCCCAGGACCAGAAAACCGGGGTGTTAGAAGTGTGCAGATTATTAATGGTTACCTAGGAAAACCTCTTCTGATTGGAAGAGAGGAAATCACAGAGATGGATAGAAAATCAAGGAATCAAATGATAATGTGTTTGTATGTATGTTATTTTGCCACAAGATGAGGAGCAAAGACAATTTTTGAAAGATGGTAACACGAAAGGAAGAAAAAAGCTGTCTATATGGGGAAGACAGAGAAACTTTAGATCCTGAATGTGCAGTTTCCAAACCACTGTGTCCCTAAGCCATCCTGTGTAGAGTAACAGGAGCCGTGGACCCCTGACATGAGCTGCGGGCATTTTTCTCTAGAAGCAGCTTCTTCTCCACACACTTGGTTAATAGGGGGCCTTCCACGTTGGTAGAGTGGGACTCTGCCCCTTGACATACTTGAGTGGTCCAGGGGTAGGCACCTAACAAAGCTGGTCAAATAATGCCTTTTCTGTGTGATGTTTGGATGGAAAAATCAAAGAGAACTTAAAGCCGTGCGTGATGGAGCTATAAACCATCTGTGGCCATGTTCCTATGGTGAGGAGAATGTGGTGAGCAGAGAAAGAGAAGGAGGCAGCCAAACAGAGAGCTGAGAGGGAAAGGAAGTGCTGACCTGGCTGAGTCCCGGCTCCTTCCTGTTCTGAGGCCTGGCTGCACCCTCCCCTTCCCACAGCTCAGCTGCCCGCTCCGTCCTCAGATTCCATAAGCGAGTATAAGTTCCTTGAGGGTTTGAGGTAGGTTTCCATTACCTGAGACCAACTGAGTTTTAAGACACATGTAATTGCAGACTTTGGGCACTGCAAGAGGGCAAGAAGGTAGAGGGAACAGGCTAACACCATCAACTTCCTTGTCAGAGGACTCCGGAGAGCCACAGAGATGAGGCGTGGCCCACAGGCTCTGGATGTTTCTTTTCAGTATGAATTTTAAATGCTTTCTTTCCTCTTAGCTAGACTAGCCAAAAATTAATGCTCTCTCAAGTTGTAATTCACTCATTTTAGTGAACATGTATTGAACGCTTACCGTGGGTGAGACATGCCATCTGTGATATCTATGGTCGGGAGATAGAAAAGTGATTTTTTAAAATGAGCTCTTGTCTTCCAGGAGCTTACAGTCTGATAGGTTGGTGCACATAGTTATTTGCAACTCAATATAAAAAGTGTCTTAGATGAGAGATGCACCATCATGATTCCAAACAAGGGTAACACCTCACTTTGCCTTAAATGCTCAGAAAACTTTTACAGACCATGGTTTAGCTAAATCTTGAAAGGCAAATAGGAATTAGATATGGAAGGGGCCAAGAAATTCCAGGCAGAACGGGCAGTGTGCACAAAGACAGGAAGACAGAGATGTGAGAGCAATTTAGTGTGACCAACATGTACAGGAAGAATGGGAACAGATGAAGCAGGAGCATTTGGAAGAGGTCAGATCTTAAAGGCCTTGTATTCCCTTATAAAAATGTGGACTTCCCTGGTAGAACATGTAGGGAGCCATTGAGGCAATTCATGTTTGCAGTTTATAAATAATTACCTGTCTTGAGACCGTTGGGCAGGGGTAAGGTTGGTAGTAGGGAAGGATGTAGAAGCACATCTGAGGAGTCTGAGAGAGAGGAGGTGACAGTCTGAGCTGAGACAAATGGCAGGGGGCATGTGGGAAGAACCTGACTAATGGGGAAGATATTTGGGAGTTATAATCTATAAGAAAGGTGGGCCCATTTGAAGAAGAGAACATGGAGATGAAGGCATGAAAGGCAACTCCCAGAGGCCTGACTTTGTGACGATGAGCATGGTAGTTGACACTGAGACAGGGGTTATGTGAGGGGAGCAGTGCTTTGTAGGAATTATCTGATTACCTTTGGACTTCTTGAGTTTTCAGTGGGACACGGGAATGGTGACCTAAGAGCTCCTGAGGGATCGGCCAGCGTGGGAATGTACACTTAACAGTGGGAGCTCCGAGCATATGAGATGCCCAGTAAGTGTTGAGAACAGGAGAGTTAGAAGAGGAGAGAACCCCGGGGAGGCTTTAGGGTTGGGAGTGAGTGAAGGAACTCAGAGGGTCAGCCCAGAGTAAGATAGAGGAGCATTGGCTCGGGGACGGGAGCCATGGAGATGCAGAAGTGGGATTAGAGAGTGCAGTCGAGTGATGTGCCGAGACCCCATGGATTTGGCCGTGAGGAAGTCTTCAGTACTAAGTTCAACGGATGATCACATTTCTTCACATCCCCCTGTTGTGCCTTCACTTACATTTACTCCACAAATGTTACTAATTAGAGAATATTTGATTTCATGGATATACACAGAGGGTGATGTACTATGAAGCAGACAAAATGTCCTAACTCTGGTACCTGGACCTGCCTCTTCAGAGCTGTGTGTCTGGTAATTTTCATTTGGAGTAATGCTGTAGGGGGGTTTCACTTCCTGTCACCTGTTTTTGTTTTCCCTCCCTGTGAGCTTATTTAAAGGGCGAAGTAAGACAGCTGAAGTAGGCCTTCTTTGAGAAGCAGAAAACAAAGACATAATGATTAGGCATCAGTTTCCCTCCTGCACTGGGGTGGCCCACTTAAGACAAATTCATTAAATTCATTTCATGGGGGATAGCCAATGGATTTAACTTAAGAAACCAGGTGGCATGCAAATGAAGACCTGAAATATGAATGGAATTTGGAATTTGAACAATACTTTGATCACCATTTCTTAAAATGGCACATGAGGGAAAAAGCTCACATATACTTCTCTTTAGTTTTGCATGGCAGGGGGACCTTATCGCCTGCTGTGTGGCATTGCTCCCCTTCCCCCCACCCCAGAGAATAGGCCACCCCTGTTGAACAGAAGTGCAGCACAATACCAAGTACACATCTTTTTTGAAATTAGACCTGACCTCCACTCACCTTTCAAGCCAAAAACAGCCTCCCCAAAACAAGAGAAAAAAAACTAGGAAAGGAAGGTGTGAGGAACATATTGCAAGGAAAACAGAGAAGAGTCAATTATATTTAGAATGTTATTTTTTTCACCCTAGATTGAATCAGTGAATACCTATACTTTGAACTTCTTCATTTCAGGATTCCTACTGCAAGAGAATTTATTTAGCTATGAATCCCAAATAATGTTATATCATGTCTGATACAGGAATATATCTGGCAATATTAAACAGATCAAATTCTCCAGAAGACTAGTCTGAATAGAAGCTATTCTTAGCAGAGTTTAAGTAAAGGAGATCAATATAGATATTCAAAATGGAAAAATCCAAAAAGTTAATAGAAAAACCAAAATTCAAGGTCCTTCCAACCTTCAAGGTGGAGCTGTTTTAAGTGCTTCTGAGAGAACAAGTGTGTCTTAGAGATTTTAGCAGGTCCCCCAAGGCAGTGGTCTTGGCCCGCTCCTCCCAATCTCCATGTCTGTGTGGGGTTCTTCCTTCCTGGGAATTATCTGAGGTCTTGGGTAGGCCCTGCCCTTCAGGCAGCTTTGTTCTCCTAAT
>NW_017731957.1:60652-67477 GCF_001890085.2 Hipposideros armiger
TCATCACCAAACAAACCCACACCCAGTACACAGCTGCTTCCTAGTCTCCACCCACCTGCCCCACCAGACAGCCACCCACCTGTATTCTGTCTCTGGATTTCCATGTCCCAGATACTTCATATAAAACTGAATCATCCAATATGTGACCTTTTGTGTCTGGCTTCTTTCTCTTCCCATATTGTTTTTGAGGTTCATCTCCATTTGAGCATATATCAACACTTCATTCTTTATTATGGCTGAATAATTTTCCATTGTATGTATATATTGGGTTGTTGGAAAAGTCATGACGGATTTTTGTAACAAAAAAACAGAAAAACTACGTCATGACTTTTCCGACAACCCAATATATAATTTGTTTATCCATTTACCTCTCAGTGCATATTTGGGTTGTTTCCACTGTTTGGCTACTGTGAATAATGCTGCCATAAACGTGTGTCAAAGTATTTATCTGAGTTCATGTTGTCAGTTCTTTAGGGTATATACCTAGGAATAGAATTGCTGAGTCATTTGGTAATTCTATGTTTAACTTTTTGAGGAACCGCCAAACTGTTTTCCATGGTAGCTAGATCATTTTATATCCCACCAGCAAATACAGGACTTCAGTTTCTCCATATCCTCTCCCACACTCCTTTCTTCCTCCCTCCCCCTTTTCCTTCTTTCCGACCTTCCTTCCTTCCTTCCTTCCTTCCTTCCTTCCTCCCTCTGGGCTGGGTACAGGTATTGATTTGCATTTCCTTGGTGACTAAATGATCTTTTCATGTGCTCATTGGCCATCTGAATACCTTATTTAGAGAAATATCTGTTTATGTTCTTGAAAACTTTTAAATTAGGTTGTTGGTCCTTTTTTTTAATTGAGCTGTAAGAGTGTTTTATATATTCTGGATGCTAGATCCTTATTACTCTAAACTTTTTATGGCCTCTTAATCTCTTGGAGGTTAAGAATTATTTCCTTTCTTCCTTCCTCCTTTCTTCCTTCTTTTCTTTCTTACATACTAAAAGTATTGCATTTTCAAATTAGAAATAATAGATCTTTATTTTAGAAAAGAGTGATATAAGAAAGAAAATTTAAATTCCCCATAATTCTATCACCCAGGGACAAGCACTATTTTTATTTTTATATCCTTTATCCATTTGAATTTTTTAACATTTTTTGACAGGAAGAAGTTATATTTATTAACCTATATTTTATTGTTTTAGTAAAGTGAAATAGAGTCTTTCCATGTGTTTTTTAATCATTTGAATTCCTCTCTTAGTTTTTCAAGTACTTTGCCCACTTTTTCTTTGGGGGTTTTATAAGCAATAAAACATCTCATATCAAGTGCATCTCATATAGACTTTGTATGTGTGTTGCTGGTAGGAAAGTACAGTAGAGGACATGGGAAGCATGCCCCGTGGTAAGACGAAGCTGGAATTTGCAGCTGGCACATCTGTTTGCAGGGCGCTCTTTGATGAGACTTCCATTCTGGACAGACCCTGCATCTTTGTTTCTCAAGGTTTTAACTCAGACCCAAAGCCTGCTCCACAGAGTCTGAAGACCAGAAAGACCCCGCAAGAGGCAGACAGTGCTTTATATTCTGATTTGGAATTCAATGAGCAGTTGATTGATGTAAGTGAATACCAAATAGTTGCTGTCAGTTTTTCTGAAACAAGGGATATCAATCATTTTTAGGAGATGACACTATTTTGCTATTATCTACTGGTGTTTTAAAATCTATTTCCTGGTAAAGTCATTCCCAAAGCACATCAACTATTAGACATCTAATTTAAGATAGCATTGTTTCACTAATTTATAAGCAGCAATTGTCTTTCTTTTTTGTGTTCTAAAGAGGTGTGACAGGTTTGGCTTTGTTTGTTTTTTTTCCTTTCTAATCAATATTTTGAAATCATATATAAAATCATTACACTGGATGTAGCTAAGAAAATGGCAACACTTATAAGGAAAACTAAAAGTAAAAATCTCTGTGAGGAACTGTAGTCCATATGATAGTAAGCCCGAGTTTGACTGTAGATCCCTGAGCTTTTGCAGCTAAGGTCTGATGGCTAGTGGTTACATTTTTGGGGGTATCTTCCAGGTTTGCAGTGATTCGCATTCTCTGTGAAATGCTCATCTCTCCCAGCCCAGAACAGGGCAGTGGGCTATGGCAACCATTTTGTAAACTGAGGCTTTCTCTGCACAGCCACCCTTCCCCCCAACTTTCTACTTCCAGGCTCAGCCGGTTGGACCTGGACGGACACTTGACCCATGAAGAGAATTTAATTGGAGATGACAGAGATTCAGTCTGTGTTTTGACAGAGGTACCTTTCACATCATGTGATTGCCTTGAGCAGAGAGGCAAAGAATGGCCATCTACAGTGAAGATAACCAAGCAGATTTACAGAGGGGAGTAGCAGCAGGGGGCCAAGATGCAGTACAGAGGGCAGTCAAGACCCTATTCCTGTGATTTCCTGGGGCTGGAAGGCATGCCTCGCCCTGGCCCCCCCCCAAACAGATTTCTCTTCCCCATCAAGCCAGCAGGAGATCTCTTGGAAGTCCAATGGTGTCCTGTTGCTGCCCTCTGAGAGCCTCTTTGTTAGCCTGAGTGCCTGAGTACTTTCTTAGGAACTTTCTTTGTTAGCCTGAGTGTCTACTTCAATCAGTGAGTTACTCTTCCTGACCCACTGCAGCTCGCATGCGGTCAGCTGGTGAACAGAGAGTGCCTCACAAGCCGCAAAAAGCCACTCCAGGCCCCAGATGGCGAGAACTCCACAGAACACGTTGATTAGAAGCAAAGCCTCTTTATCAGATCTTTCCAGAAACACTGTCACAGGGAGATTCAGGCAAGCACACAGGGAGGCAAACTGACACACAAACTATGGCCCGACACTCAGTGGAGCAAGATGCTCCCGAGAGTGTGACAGACTCATGAGGAAAGGAAGAAGAGCAATCCAGAGCAGAATGAGGAGCCGGGTCAGGCGGCCGCGCTCCAACCGTCCTGGCGAGGAGGACTTAGGTATCAATACCCCGTCCTCCATATAGCACATGCAGTTAGTTCTCTCTGACGGTGTCTGAATTAGCTGCCTGAGAATGCCAGGGGAACTTCCTTGAGGGCAGTGTTCGCTGAGCTCCAGCTCTACACTAAATCTTTATTCGCCGACCTCATGACACCTTCGCCACCTGCCTCCAAGACGTGCACTGTTCCAGGCTCCCTTGTGGATACCCTGCAGCTGAGGTGAAGCGTCTCTCCCAAGGCGACTCAGCCTCCAAGTGGCAGAGCCAGCGTTCCACCCCAGGGTGCGTCCCTACCAAGTCGCTGTATTGCTTCCAGCATATGGCTTTAATCACTTGTGGCCGCTTTGGTGTCTTTATAGAGTCCCAACTTGAAGGCTTCTGGATTAGTTTGCTAGGACTGCCACAATCCATGCCACAGGCTGAGTAGCTTAACCCACAGAATTTTATTGTCTCAAGTTCTGGAGGCTGGAAATCTAAGATCAAGGTGTCGGCAGGGTTGGTTTCTTCTGAGGCCTCTCTCCTTAGCTTACAGATGGCCGCCTTCTCCCTGTGTCCTCACATGGTCTTCCCTCTGTATGTATTGTACCCCAATCTCCTCTTATGACACCAGTGATATTGGATTAGGGGTCACCCTATGACCTCTTTACTCAGTCACGTCTGTAAAGGCCCTGTCTCCAAGTACAGCCGCATTCTGAGGTCCTGGAGGTTAGGACTTCAACATATGAATTTGGTGGGTAGGGGGGGGGGCATACTGGTCCCATAACAGCTCCCTCTGGGAATCTTAATGGAAAGCTCTCAATGTCAGTCTCAGTCTGATGTCTAAGGTGGGCAGTGAGCGCAAGGAGCACCCTTTGGGAAGGGTGACTGCTGCTGCGGATGCTGTACTGTAAACAGGGAGATGGGCTCTTCGCTCACTCTCCAAGTTTATATTCCCATACAGGACTTTAAAGTAGTCATATGCTTTCCTCTTTGGGGTTACAGTGAAAAGAGCTTCATCAGGGACCAGAGCCTAGCTGAGAGGATACATAAGCTGGTAGGGGAGACATAAGAGCACCCCAGGCTTCTCAGAGCAAACCTCCCTGAGAGCTGATCTCTCTTGGGATTGGCTGCTTTGCTAGCACCCAGGAAGCTTGTCCCAGGTCTCTATTACGTGATCCCCGTGCGGGGCCCAGCCATGATGCCACCTGGACACCTCGTGCTGCCGTCTTCACCTCTCCTAAAGGCCCTCTTTCTGTTGGTAGCATGTCCAGCTTCCCAGGAGAGAGGATCTGAGTGGCCGACAGGGCCCAGGCCACGCACTGCTGTATGACCAGCATGCATGCTTGGTCTGCTGAGGGGGTCACGTAGCCCGAGCACGGAGACCTCTCAGGGGCAGTGAGGGCAGCTGGCGCCCCAAGGCCTCCCAGAGCAGCACTCAAACCGTCAGGCAGCTTGTATAGCCTGTCCGCTACACGATGAAACCTGCTTCTTTAGAGATTTCTTTGAGATGCATGTGCAGTTAAATTGATTGTCGTAGAAAGAGACCTGCGTTCTAAGCCCATCTTGTCTCTCATTTGGACAAGTCGGTTAGCCTCCTTGAGCCATGGGTTGGTTCATCATCTAAAACGGGTCAGCAAACTGCGGCTCGCGCGTCACATGCGGCTCTTCGGGTACGTTCCGTCTCAAAAGTTTGCCAACCCCTGGAAGAGCCAATCCTGTCTCTCACAACAACTTAAAAATTATTCGAGAGCCATAAATATATTTTCCCATAATCACCATTATGTGACTTAATATCCTTTAAAACATTTATAAATGAAACTATGATAGTTTTATTTTCATGTTCAATTTTACTTCAGAGCCACACGCTCGTGAGCTGCAGTTTGCTGACCCCTGGCGGCTCTTCCCTCTCAAAAGGTTGCCGACCCCTGATCTAAAACATTGGTGTAATAACCCTACCTTGAAAACAGTATTGTAAGTCTAAAATGAGGTACATTTCTTAAAAGTACATTCAAATGTTTTATAGCAAGGCGATTGACTTTTTAATTTTAACATGTGTCTCTTCAGCCTTCTGTTTGGCCGCCAGTGTGTTCCCAGTGCCTGTTCCCGTATCTTTGTGTTTCATGTCCTGTCGTGGGAGCTCTCACTTAACCGGAAGCCATGTCGGTCTCAGTGATTATGGAAAATTTGCATGTGAAATGTTTTAATGTTTTTGCTCTGCACTTAGAGAACTCCTGAAGATCTGAGCCCACCTGGGAGTCACGTCAGAAATATTCAGAATGTGCTGGGAGATTTTCAGGAATGAAAAGTAGATTCTCCTTGCTTACATAGAGGAGCATGGTCCGGAGTTCATCAGGCCATTGCATAAGTGCTCTGTGGGAAGCTATGGTGCCTGGAAAGGCCATGTTTTGTGGTGAATTAGGGAATCTGACCTACCGCCCTCTCCTTCATCACTATTTGGTTCTTCATTTGCAAGTGGGTCAGTGAGCATAGTCGAGTTAGGGCTCTGGAGGCATAGGGCCTCAAAAGCTATGTGTTATACTTGCAGCATCTCACTGACTGGCACAAGTCCTCCTTCAGAACCAGGCTGTCACTCACCGTTAAAGAGGTGGTCCATGCCCCTACATCCAGGTGTCTGTGCTGCCTGCCTGCTGCTTCAGGCCCTGGGTATCTGTCTAGGACAAGGAGGTGTTGGAAGGGTTGCCTGCTTTCTTGCCCTTGCTTCAAAGCTGTGGTGCCCAAGGGTCACATACTTACCCTAAGATAAGTTGTCTCTTTCATCAACTTTTATCTGGTAGGTTTCTAAATAATTATTTTAAAAAAAGAATCATGTTCCATTTTGCTAATATCTGTTTCACTATTGGACTAAGTTTTTAAAGGTTGTGTCCTCAAGATAATGTTTAACTTTTTCATGAGTATGTGTCTGTCAAGTTTCTTTTTCCTGTAATCCTATGTGGGCCCCCTTCTCAGGGTATGTGTATGTGTGTGCGTGCGCGTGTGTGTGTGTGTGTGTGTGTGTGTGTGTGTGTGTAGACACACATGCTGTTGTGTACCTGTTCTGCATGAGGTACTGGTACAGTGAGAGGACTGAAGCTCAGAGAGCCTAACTTACTGACCTAATGTCACACAGCTCTTTAGTAGTTGTGACAAGACATAAAGGAGAACAGTAGCTCTACTTTGCTTCAGATCATTCAGAACAATCAAATTACATCTGAGAGTTGGCCATCCCCCGCTAGTTGAAGCACCAGAATTTTATTTTTCCAGGTCAGTGTAATAGACGTGAGGCCTGGTTTGCCCACACAGCTAACTGCCAGCTGGAGACAGGCCGGCTTCTCTACCTGTTGGGAAGACTACTGCGAGAAGAATAAACAGCTATTTTGGAAGATGGTCCTTATTTTCAAAACACCACTCGTGTCCCTTGGTGCTTCTTACTCACGGTGATGTGTCATCACAGACTCACAGAGGGAGGCACAGCAACGGACTTGTTCAATAGGCATCTCTGTACTCGTACACCGAGCTGCCCACTGGTTTTTGCATGTCAGCAGTTCTAAGGACAGCACACTCCCAGGCTGCATTCCCTGATGCCAGGTGCAGGTAATGGATTCATTTTAGCCCAGGGAACTACCATAGGAGATGCTTGCTTACCAAAAATGGTTACCTGTGAGTTACCACACATACCAAGCATGGATTGCCAGGTATCAAAGAGTTCAAGTACAGAGGCCACGAGGCAACTTTCACAGTGCAACACAAGGATCGCTTTCCTTAGGAATTCTTGGATGGTACCCAGCCCTCTGAGGAGAGTTGTTCATCTTTGGCGTTCACTATGCCTGCATCATCAAAAAGCCACTGACTTTTTATTG
>NW_017731957.1:68887-71206 GCF_001890085.2 Hipposideros armiger
TGCAGCCATGGCCTCGTCCTAGAGAGATGGGACTGCAGGAAATGACGGTAAAGGCTTGAAACTTGAGCTTCAGGAAAAAACTTAATCAAGCTACTAATCAGTAGCTTTTTAAAGAAATACTTATTTTACATTAATTTAGGAAATAAATAGCTCCACTCTAAGAAAAACTCTTAATTCCCTTATGATCCATCTTCACAAACACAAATTTTTTTTTGTTCCAGGAGGAGGCATCAAATAAACGTATGTGGGTGAGACAAAGAACTAAAATAATAATCTAGCTTTGATCAAAACTCCTTGTTGTAGTGTTCCCTCTGAAAATGATTTCTAATCAATGAATGCTACCACAGCGTACTGAGGAGTAATCACCTTACATGTGTTCCACTCTGAGCTGTGATTAGAAACAAGATGGGAGAGTAAAGGGGCCTAAAACAAAAGAAGGAAAAATCTCAGATAATAGCTGAAGTGCCTGAGCTGTGGGATGTTTAGTAAGCATGGAGGCTTGTTCCGGGTAGCGACTTCAACATTCATTCATTCACTCTGTAAATCTTGCCCTGCTATTCTGGGCCGCGCTGACGATTCCAGCAGGATGTTACATGCTTATGTACAAAGGTAAGGCCAACAGCTGGCTCATTAAAGCTGGAGCTTGAGTTCAGGGGTGTTCTGGTAGCAGAAGCAGACTTGGGTCACTAAACCTACCCCTTCTCTGGGTTGGTCTCAGCACATTTCCCTGGGTTGGGCCCAGTTTCCAGCACGGAGTGCTTGGTACACAGTCTTTAGCCTGAGCAGTAGTGGAACCTGGGCTCTATTAGTCCAAGATGAGACACAGAGGCCTGGAAAAGGGAATCAAAGATTTGGAATAATTATACTAGTGGAAGAAAAGCTTAAGAAGAGGCTGGGTCAAGTGTGGGGTGGAATTATCGAGAGGGTGGAGACCACCTGGTCTCTGTTAGGAGAGACGAGGAGGACCCTGGCCAGGTGCTTGCTGGCACACTTACTGAACCCCTGAGAAAGAGTTTCCAAAGTCTTAAGAACACACAGTGAACGCAGAATGAAAACACCTGCACACCAAGAAGCAGAGCTGTTCATTAGGCCTCCATCTCACTGTGGGGCAGTGCTGAGACAGAAGGGCACCCTCCTTTGTCAGTACGATAGAGGCTTCCCCACATGCTCCCCACATGCGATCACTGTTTAGCCACAGCACAGCCACCCTTGGGCCTGCTCCTTCCTTCCTTGAGTGGTGGCAGTCGTGTGTATTGGTTCCTTTTATCCATTGTCTTCCAACAGATGAAAGAATGTCAGCATTTCTTTGCACGTGACCTTAGAAAACCATTCAGCATGTTCAGCCATGTGACTCCCTTCAAAGCGTTCTTGTGAGGTGATGCTCTTCCCAGAGAAACCTCGGAGGCTCCAAACCTTGACCTACCGGTTTTAAACTCAGTATCAATGACTTGCTTATCTTCCGATGTTCCTAAGGCTTCAACCTGCGTTCCTATTCCCAGTAGGTAATAATATAGTTTTTCCAATTCTCCCTCTGCAAAAGGATTGAGAGACACTAGAATGAGTGGCAGGTTTATTATGTTGGTCATTCTCTGAATATGTTTACAGATGGGAATAGCTACGAACTCAGGATTGTTGAGGATTCACCTTAATGTAACTTAGAAAATAGACTAAATAAATTCCCACAGGTGACTCAGGTCTTACAATTCTGAAGAAGCAATACTTAAGCACAGAATAGTACCTTACTGAAGATCTTTGAATTAAAAACTGACTAACTGACTTGGAGAAGCCATCCTTCCCACCTTCAAGGATGCTTAAATTCTTCCTAGATTATCCTGTAAACTTTTCACCCATCAGTAAATATTAGCAACCCCTGTAACAGCAAATGATGGCCATTTTGCCTCTGGTGTAAAAGCAGGGACTGACAAGAAAGACAAATACCATATGAGGACGGAAAAAGGGCCAGGTTAAACCTGAGAATGTCAGGAGACTGAAAATAACCACATAAGATGGCGTGAACATAAAAAAATTCATAACTAAGGTGGGCCATAGTGGAAAGTCACATCTTTAGCCTGAAGCTTCCTTCATAAAGTCAGTCTTCACCTTAAGTGAGCCTGTCTATTGTCTTTTTGCACCTAAGATGACATCCTTGGAATGTCAGTCATCCCTTTTTCCAGACCAGAGCAGAAAAGTGCAGAATCCCTCATTATTTTTCTCGTCCCTTGATTAATATTTCTATGAACAATTAACTATCCTGTACCCACCTATGTGAAAGAAGTACCTGTCTCTCCAATTTACTTTTATCCAATCCCAGAGATTTCC
>NW_017731957.1:80376-82378 GCF_001890085.2 Hipposideros armiger
TAGATTTACCAAGTTAAATGCCAAACTTGACATCTCTTAGCAGCCAAACTGCCTCTTTTGCCAATTTGTTAATGTCTGTGCCTCATTCAAACTTCAGAAACAAGACTGGCTTCCTAAGTCCTCAGTCCCTGCCCTCACTTGCTGGCAAGAATATGAGATATCCCCTAGTGTCCATGCCGCCTGTGTGCCACTCTGAGCTTCTAAACCCACAGTGCCCTCACGCTCTCTTGTCATGGCTTATTCCTCTCTCTACCCGGGTGCTGTATGTCAGGGCTGTATGTCCTTGGAAGAGGAGCCAGACTTTGCCTGCCTCTCCTTGTGGGTAGGGACCCATTTACAGTAGGTTGAAGGGAGGGAGGGAAGAAATGAGGGTTTTTAGACCCAGGATCTCTAGGTGAGTGTCCTTCCTTGGTTTCTATTTTGTGAGCACCAGAACTCCCTCACCTCCTTTCTGATGCTTTCCTTTTTAATCTTCTCTCTCCCTCCCACCCCCACCCCTTCAAAGAATTCAAATCCTAAAGGCTGGACTTTTTTACCGAACTCTTTATTTGAAGTATATAATTCTAGCCCACTACCCTTTTTTATTCTTTTATAGCATTTTTAGATCTATAAAAATATTACTAGCAAACACACTTCATGGAAACAAGAACTTTGTATTGCTTGTGCTATATCCCTAGGGACCAGACAATCCCTGGCACTTAGTAGGTACTCAGCCAGTCACTGTTGAGTGAATAAATGCTATATAAAACAACACTGNATTCTAACTGATAGTCTTCCTGGGGAGAGTTATCTTGTTTGTAGGTCTTTCCTTTTCATCACTTTGAAAATTCTGTGCCAGTCCCTCTGGACCGCAAAGTTTCTTTTGATAAATCAGCTGACAGTCTTTTGGGAGCTTCCTTATATGTAATTAACCACTTTTCTCTTGCTACTTTTAAGCTTCCCTCTTTGTCTTTAACCTTTGGCATTTTAATTACAATGTGTCTTGTTGTGGACCTCAGTTCCTTGTTCTGTCTTTTCTCCTTCTGGTACCCCTATGATGCAAATGTCGGTACACTTGATGTTGTCCCATTTTTTCTAGTTCTTTTTTCTTTTTGCTGTTCCAGTTAGGTGTTTTCTTTTACCCTGTCTTCCAGATCACTGATTTGAGCCTTTGCTTCATCTTACCTACTGTTGATTCCCTCTACTGTATTTTTCATTTCAGTTACTGTATTATTCATTTCTGACTGGTTCTTTTTTATGTTTTCTATCTTTATTTCTATTTTCCTATCTCTTTGTTGACAGTCTCTCTGAGTTCATCGTTCTTCCCCTAAATTCATTGGACATTCTTATAACCAGTGTTTTGAACTCTGCGTCTGGTAGTTTGCTTGTCTCCAGTTTGTTTAGTTGTTTGTTTGTTTGTTTGTTTGTTTGTTTGATTGTTTTGAGTTTTGCCCTGTTCTTTCATTTGGGATATGTTTGTTTGTCTCCTCATTTTAGCTGCTTCCCTGTGTTTTTTTCCATGTATTAGGTAGATCTGCTGCATCTCCCAGTCTTGGCAGAGTAGTAGGGGGGCCCAGTGACAGTCTCCTTGTTCACCTGAGCTGGGTGCTCCAGTGATGTCCCTTGTGGGTGTTGTGTGTGACCTCCTTTTACAGTTGAGCCTTGATTGCTGTTGGCACATCAGTGTGTGGAATTGAACCTCATGCTGACTGGCTGTGAGGAATGGTCATGTCTACAGTGGATGAGTTTTTGTGTGGGGGCTGACCCCATGGAGCAGGAGTTGCTTTAGTGGGGCTCTGGTGTGTGTCGAGTCGACCCTTTGCGTGTGTTCATTTGTGGAGCTTATTGCATGGTTCTCTGGCATGGTCTGAATCTGGCCACCATGTATGTTGGTTCTGGAGCCTCTTGGGATGAGCTCCAGTGGAGTCCAGATCAGCTGCTGCCTGTGCCTAGCCCAGAGCTACTTGGTACAAGTTACAAAGTGATCTGTGGTTAGTAGCTTCCTGTGCTGGGCTTATAAGTT
>NW_017731957.1:86788-90420 GCF_001890085.2 Hipposideros armiger
ATAAAAGTGTTTTATTTAAAGATATACTGGGCCAGCCAAGTGGCTCGTTGGTTAAGAGTTGGCTTGGGAGCGCGAGCGCTGAACAACAGGGCCGCGAGTTCGGATCCCACATGGGCCAGTGACGCTGCACCCTCTAGAGCTAAGATGGTGAACAACAGCTCGACCTGGAGCTGGGCTGCCGTGAGTCGCCGGCAACAGCGTAGGCTGCAGTGGGGCTGGCCAGCAGCAGGCGTGAGCTTTCGTGAGCTGCCATGAACCGTGAGCGGCTGTCCAATGGCCGTCGCGCGACTGCCTCACCCAGGAAGAGCGCAATGATAATACCAACATGGGCCAGTGAAGCGACGTCCTCCACAGCTAGACTGAAGAACAAAAGAACAGCAACTTGTCTGCTCCCCTTCCTGGATTCCCCAACGCTGTTCTCCTCCCCCAATTCCCCAATAAAATCTTTTAAAAAAAATAAATAAAGATATAGACATAAATACCAAAGGAATCATCTAGAAAAGTTGAAAACAGTTGCATCTGGGGAGCTGACAGTGGTAGGATTGGGAATGGGGGCTGCTGTCTTTCAGAATAAGCCCTTAGAATTACTTGGCTCTTCAAATATGTGCAAATATAACTTTGATGAAAATAAAAAAGAACCCTAAATTTTAGAAAGGTATACCTTGCAGTACTGTTATAAAAATAAATTTATCTTCCTAAGAGCTCAGTAAATGTTAGCTTTTCTTCTTGCTTTTTTTTCAAGGCACCTAGTTCCTATTTCATGCAAAAATCAAAGATTGGCATGCAGCTACATTGACCACTTTCCTCTCAAAATTGCCCAGCTACCCTTCAGCCGTTTTATTTTCAGTCACTAACATCCAGAGAAGGAGAGAAAAGTAGGGAATTCTGTTGACAGAGATTTTTGATCAGTGCTTGTTAGCATCTGTGGCCCTTGCCAGGCACCTGGATTGAGTGAGGCACAGCAAATGGCCAGATCTAAGGTGTTGCTAATGTGGTTACAGAAAGCCCAGCTTTCATAGGAGGGGCATTGAAAGCATCTCACGCGTTCTGAGGAATGGCACCCAGTGCATTCCTAACTGGTGGTTATGGGGAAGCTTCCTCCTTAGACGGTCTGTAAGGAAATGATGGCGTCAAAGATACTAAAGCCTTGTTTAATAGATACCTCAAACTGGGGCAAAGGGCCAGTATTGCGAAAGGCAGAGGTTGGGGTTTGGGTGTGTGAGGGAGAGAGAGAGACAAAACGTGTGTATTCATAAATTATGCCATATGTCATTTGTTCAGTGCAATATGCATTTTATTTTTATCTCTTCTTTAAAGATAGGGAAAGCCTATTAATTAGTAAATCCAGCGCTATACATATATATATGTATTGCATATATATCTATATTAATAGCAAGGTTTTTGTATTCATAAATTGATTTTAAAATGCTTTTCACTTCTGGCAAAACCTTGGATATTGAAAAATCTGGCTCATCATTTTGGAGGATCACTTTGTATTTTACAATAGTTCTTCCTATTATAGGGTAATTATGAGTTTTTTTTAAAAAGTGTATTGAATTACTGTGATCAACTCAGTAATCCAGGTGACCTTTGGATGCAAACCGCATTCTTCAAAAATAAAAAATAACAAAAGAAGATGCTTTTCTTTTCAAGTATGTTGATATTTATTGAGCACCTACTACATGGAAGGCATTGGGCTGGCTGAGGTGGATACAAAGATAGATAGGGCTTAGCGCTTAGCCTATTGCAATTGATTTTGGAGAGCAAATTCACGAGAACTAAGTGAGAGCAACCCACGTCTGAGAAGGCTAGCCTGTGAGAGGAATGAACAGGCTCAGGGAAAGGGGTCTCATTTCAGGGATCGGGAAGTTAGAACATGAGCTGAGCCTTAGGGATTTGCTCTGTCATAATTATAAAATAAACACGTCTTCATCCTCCTTTTATTCATTCATTTACTCATCCCACAAATGTAAGAGCCTACTGGGTGCCAGGTGCCTCTCTGGGCACAGAGGTGCATCGGTGAGCAGAACAAAGCTCCTCTGGGGTGCACAGCCCAGCTGGAACCCCTTCTGTCACAGTGACTGCTTAGTTGGAAGTTGGAAAAAGATAGCTTGCATCTCCTCTGTTCTGACTCTAACTAGCACCCCATGCCCACTCAGAAGTTTCCTGTGTGATGCACACATGGCATTAACCTTCAGCAAGGCTGGGCAGTTCTTGTAGTCTCAAGGTTTGCCTGACATGGGTGCTGTGTGCAAGTACAGTATCACTGGTGCCCTGGTTCTCTGATAGCATCCGCAGCATCACTCGTGGAATGAGCAATGCCCACCAAATGGCAGAAGCTCCTGCTCCGGCCCCTTGCCCTTGGGATCAGAGTCCAATTAGAGCCCTCAGGTATTCCGAACAGGCAGGAGCAGGCCAACTGTGAAGGCCAGGGCCGCCCAGCCCTGCTGTTTCATAGGAGGGGAGGGATCTGCTTTGATGGGTCCTGATGTCCTTTCCTGGACCTCCTCACTGCCATGTCCATGTGTTTCCTCCTGGAAGGTCATGGGTCAGCCAACTCTTTCCCATTGTTTCTCTTCAGTGTTAGCTGTAATTTCAGACAGATTAAATCAGAATTTTAAAATGCTTTCCTGGAGTTGCTGCTTAAAATATTTATTCTTCAAAGAAAGATGTTGTCAGACTGATACATCCTTTGTGAATAATCATTTGGACTGCATTAGTTGTCCCTAGGGTTGGGACACTGCCTTTCCCTTTAGGATTAACTGAAGGTTTGGTAAGGAAATTCGTAAGACAAAAAGCTTTTAAGACCTAAGATCTGAAACTGTGAGGCTGGAATTCCAGCCATTGTAAAGACTGCAGAAGGTATTTACGTATTTCCGATACTACCCAGCATATTGGAAGCCCTCTGCTCCACTGCGCTTGAGACCAGTCAGTGGGTACATTTTGCCATCTTTCCTTCTAATTATATGCTTTTCCCAGTGTCTTTCTAGCCAAATTTTGCCTTCCTTAAACCCCATAGAGCCTGAGTTCCCAGTATGTTGCCATCTAAGAACACCACCCTTCCTTACAATTGGATTTTATACTTTTTTTCAACTTCATTTTTTTTTCATTCATTTTTGTGCCCAGCATCCCGGGACCCTTTCACTATATAGTAGCTATATTAGTTTCCTATTAATGCAGTAATACCACAAACTTAGTGGCTTAAAACAGTACAGATGAATTACCTTACAGCTGCAGAGCTTAGAAGTCTGAAATCAGTGTCACTGGGCTAAAGTCAGGGCATCCACGGGGCTGGTTCCTTCCAGAGCCTCTAGGGGAGAACCCATTCACTTAGCTTTTCAGCTCCTAGAGGCTGCCTGTGCTCCTCGTCCTGTGGCCCCTTCTTCACGGCACTCTACTTCTTCTCACATCACATCTCCTCTTCTGACTCTGATCCTCCTGTCTCCCTCTTATTAGGACTCTTGTGATCAAATTGGGCCCACCCAAATAACCCACATCTCCCCGTCTCAAGGTCCTTAACTTAACCACAGTTGTGAAGTCCCTTTGCCACGTGAAGTAACATACTCAGGTTTAAGGGATTCATTTTACCTAACACAGAAGCTAATTTAAAAAACTTTTAAATCAGCTGGTTG
>NW_017731957.1:91045-95036 GCF_001890085.2 Hipposideros armiger
TTTTACATATTATTATGGAATATATATACATATAGTGTATGTACACACATTATGCTTATGTATTTTACATGCATCATGTATGTATATGTGTATATACCTATATTGTATGTATACACATATAGTAATATGTAAAAATATATAATAATATGTAAAAGCCTTGAAAATTATTTCCACTTGCTATCCCCTAATCCTCTTTTTGTAGGGTATATAATTAAAAATAATAATAATAGGAAGTGCCCTCTATTATAGTTTAGCTCCCAGCTCCCCCTCAGCCTAGAAGACTGATCCCTGCATCTTTGTAGGTAGAAGCTTTTATCTGAATGAGGGCCTATGAGATGAAATGCTCTGGCTGAACACAGATGAAGGATCACTTGGGGCCATGAAGACACTTTTTCCACCTTGCTGCACTGATCAGATTGCCCAGTCAAGCTTAGGACAGGAAATGGCATGGAAGATAAGATTGGGAAATCATTTAAATATTTGCCCTCCTGTTAGAAGATCATGGAAGTCCACTTAATATGGGACCCAGAGGTTTCCACCATTAAGACGTGGGAAGGTGGCAGCAGTAAAACTGCTCCTGGAGGTTTTGTTCTAGAGTCTTTTGCCCTTGTAAGTGAGGTTCTGGCTTCAAAGGGGCTTTGGCTTATTGGTGCTCCACGGGGATTTATATGCATTTAGCTATGTGAAGACTGACGGTCTTTAGAAGCATTAACGGTTTTTAAAAGCAGAGGTTACTGAAAGAGGACAAAGAGAGTCATTTTCAAAAATTGATGTTCAGAATTGTAACTCAGTTTTTAATAAAAGTTTACATTTGGTCAGCAGTTTATAAAGGTGCAGTGCTGAGTCGTGGCTGAGGGTGTGGGCTTGGAGGCANGAGCGCCCTGGAAACACTGAATGCAGCTTGTAGTGACCCCAAAACTTAGCGCAGGGCTGGGGGCTGTACATGCTGGCTGCTGGGTACCCACTCCCAGGGACACCACACCGGTTACCTGTGGTGTTTGCCCTGCCTGGCCTCAGGCTGGTTTTTGTTCGTTTTTGTGTCCTCCACAAAGTATAACACAATTCTCTGGACATAGTAGATATTTTAATAAATCTTCAGTGAATTTGTAACATAAACATTTTATTGGGGTATAATTGACATATAACGTATTAGTTTCAGATGTACAAATAATGATTTGATATTTGTATATATTGCAAAATGATCACCACTGTAAGTCTAGTTACCATCTGTCACCATACATGGTTATAGTTTTTTTTCTTGTGCATCAATATTTCTTGAGTGTGGTGATAACAAGAAAAAATATCAGCTAGCATTTACTAAATGTACTGCCAGGTATTAAGCTTCAGGCTTAATATACAATATCTCATTTACACTGATAGCAGCTCTATAAAATGAATGCTATGACTATTACCATTTTATAAATGAGAAAATCATGGCATAGAGAACTTATGTAACTTGACAAAGCTGGTATTTGAACCCCAGCCTGTGTGATTCTAGAGACTGCTTTCATACAGAATAGATTGATAGTAATGGGGTTCCACAGGATAAATTTGTCATACAGGGTCTAAGGTTGATCATGAGATGAAAGCAATGTCTGTTAATGAGTGAAACCTGAAAGTGTCATTGCCTTTTTGATCAGAAGACCCCAGACATTTCTGAAAAGGGGTTTCTTGGATTTCTGAGAGTATTGTGATTATAGGTAACCATTGGCATTCATATGGTTGGGCAAGGACCCCATTCTTGGAACCATTTTCTTCTCTTTCAGGAACCCTTTCAAACTAGCTCAGAGGGCTGAGCCTGGGCTTTTGGTAGGATTCATGGAGCCCAAGGTGGGGACATTCAGGACAAGGTATGGAAGGGATGTGGTGGCAGCAGTAGGCTGGGAGATGTTACCAGAATCTTCGAGGTTTCTTGGTACTGATTTCAGAGTGGACCCCACCTTACTAGATGGCTCCTGTTGGAAGAGGTCCCATACTCTTCAGGAGGGGTGTGTGTTCTCATGGAAGGGGTTGGTCTTTACGATCAGGCAGACCTGAGTTCTGATTTATTTCTTACCGGTTTTGTGAACTTCAACAAATGACTTACCCTCTCTTGGTACCTCAGTTACCTTCCTTAGGAATTAAGGTTAATAGACTTGTGATTAAAGATGACAGATTGAACATAAGCATTAACCTCAGTTACCTCTCAAATGCAATAGTCAAGTTTTTCCTGAGGCATAAATCAATCAAAAACTAAGTCAGTGGGAGAGGAGACATTATCTACATCATTTTAGAATCTGAAAAGCAGTTAGAGAAGTGGAAGCTACTTTACGCAGACCCCAAAAAGCTGAAATCTAAGTTGGCAGGGGAGAAAACCAAGAAGTAACTCGACTTAATCTCCCCGGAGATTCAGGAATTAGTAGTACCAGTTACCTTGGCAGTGGGGGTGAAGATAGGGCTAAAACAGAACTGTCAATGGAAAGTGTGCTTGAGAAGCAGAACCCCAGATTTTCTCCCCAGTTCTGTGTAGCATACCTGCTTGAGCCAGTAACCGAAAAGACTTCATCTTGGTAGATGTCTGAAGATTTATCTCTGGGGAGGACAAAGCAGAGGATCCCTGGTTTAGGGGCTGAAGTGAACGTTTTTTCGCTGGACATTGGGGCATGCTGCCTTCTTCGCCGACTTCCTCCCTGAACCCTGGCCGCTGTGCTTATCACCCTCACCGTCACCCAGTGGGACTGGAACAGCCACTCTGGGAATCTTACTAACCTATGAGAAAGCAGCTTAAAATGCCAACATCAGGGATTTCCCAAGAACTGGAGCACACTGATTGCTTTTCAGTGAACCCCATATTCAGTAAGCCTTAGCCTTCCCCATGAATGTGCAGTGCACACATGCAAACACGCAGGACCCCAACAGCTCACTCTGAAATACGACACACCTCCAAGAAATGCCAGACATTTACAAAGTAGGACCAAAGCAAAAGCAAAAATAAACGCAGCTTGAAGAAACCACAGACAGATGAGGGAGAAGAAAACATGAAAAAGAGGACTGCCTTTAATATTCTCAGAGAAATACGAGATGTTAATGTATTTAGTAACAGAAACAACAACAAAAAGACTCATTAAAATGGAATATTCAGAATACAGAAAGGACTCTTGAAAATTAGAAATGTGATAGCAGAATTGTAAAAGTTAGTGGAAGTGTCGAAAACTAAAGCTGAGTTCTCCTAAAAAGAAAAAAAAAATTTAGAGAAAACGTAAGAAAATTAGAGCACAGTATAGCAAGTCCGATTTCCAAATAAGATGAGTTCCAGAAAGAGAAAAGACAGAGGAAAGGTAGAGAGGAACTCCTCAAGAAATAATGGAGGAAAATTTCCCAGAACCAAAGGACATGCACTTCTACATCGAAAGGACTCACTGAGTACCCAGTGCAATGAACAAAACTAGAACCACAGTAAGACTCGGCCTGACAGAGTGATGGAGACAAAAGAGAAGATCCTAAATACTGAGAGAGACAGATATGAATCACAGGTTAAAATAACATCATGAATAGCTAGAATAATTATCTCCCTTGTACAAATGAGGGAATTGAGGCGCTCAGTGCTTAAATAATTTGTCCAAAGTTACATAGCTAGTAAGTGGCAAAACTGAGATTTGAACTCAGGCAATGCCTGCTTGTAACTACGACACCATGCCTTCCACCTTCTTCACAAGAAGAGAAGAGCATGGCAATGCACACACTTGTACAAACAACTCAGATGAGACTGCAACACAGTTATTAAAGCTAGGGATAACAGAAAGGAAAAGTAATCAGAGTGTATGTGTTCACACATCACACTGTGAACACCAAATGGTGAGCTAACAGAATCTCAATATACCTTATTGGGAAGATGATGGGATATGTGTATGCAAAGAATGGAGGTGTTGGAGGAATGAGGTGAGAAAGAGAGCTAGGTGCTTTTCTTCTACAATGGAAAGTTAATATATAATGCCTAAAATGATAAAAAAAA
>NW_017731957.1:102766-111082 GCF_001890085.2 Hipposideros armiger
CCTGCTGGCAGTCCCAGCTCTGTGCTCCAGAATGGAACAGTCACCTTCCATCTTCACCCCATTCTAGAAAGAGAATGCCAGTCACCAATCCCGCAGTCTCTGGTTTACAGTCTAGTTACTCGCTTCATTCATTAGTTCACTCATTCATTTATTTATTCAACTGAATGTCTGTTGTGTGCCAGGCACTGCAGATACGATGGGAAGCAGACAGATGCGGCTATTGTTTTCCAAGAGCTTTCACAGTCTAGACTCAATGGAGAAACTAACTTGAATCAAATAATCACACAGACAAACGTAAAATGACAACTGGGATAAGTGTCATCAACAAGGCACTTTGAGAAGAGCTGGACACGAATCAAGGTTGAGTGTGAGGTGGGGAGGGAAGGGGAGAGGAAAGCAGTCAAAGCTGAGGTCGCCTAAGTAAGTTGTGTGAGATGGGTGCTGGTGAATGAGGGTGAGACTGGCCACCTGTGGTTTGACTTCAGACACAAATCCTTCCTGTCTTACCATGCTGATGCATTCCAGCCTTCTTCCTCCATTGGGAAACCTTTTATGGAACTTATCTCTTGAGAAGTTGGTATGTTCAACTGGACAAAAAGGTATTTTACACTGAATGAAAAAGGAAAAGAAAAGTATTTTTGGTTCTTTTGCTTAGATTTTGTACTTGGGCTTATCTTTGACATGGATCTAGGCCACTGAGCTTTTTATTGACTTCTTACCATGGCTTTTTCTGCCTCAACACATTTTTAAATTTCATAACTTTCTTTTCAATCTTTTTTCTTCTTTGCGAGCTCTTTTATTACTGACCGTACTTTCCATGTTATATTTTCCCCGTCCTCACACTGCGTTGCTTACAGTGTTATTACCGCTGTTCTGTGTGCATATCGTTACTTTAGTTGTGCAGGCATTTCCCTGTGAATAGCAGAATGTCACTGATGACATATGACAGGCATCCTCGTAATACCTGTGCTGTGTTAAACTCACTCAACAGCGAGGTAGGAGCAGTTCCCCACCACCAGCTTCCACAGCTTCATGTTGCCGCCTGTGTTTAGAAGGAGGCTCCCCGGATGCTTTGCAGGCTGGAGCCATGGAGGGGAGCATCGCCTACTGAGGCCACGCCCGTGTCTGGCATTTGCCATTTGAACTAACTCAGGGTCAGATGTCTAGATTAATGCAAATGTGTGTAAAGACACATAGTTCTCCTTTCAGTTATTAATTAAAAGTATAATTATCTAAGAAAGTGATGCAAAGTAGTCGTTTTTCAGGTCCTTTCATGAGAAGCTAGCAACACATAACTATTGTATGTAGTGGTCATAGGGAAGGTGTCAGGCCAGACGGCTTGGGTGGGAATGCTGGCACAGACGCACCATTGCTGGCCACGTGGAGGCTTGGGCAAGTTACAACTTCTTTGTGCCCCCGCTTACTTCTTTTTTTGTTTGTTTGTTTGTTTTCCCGCTTACTTCTTGTAAGGCAGAGCTGATACTACCCATCTCATACGATGATTACAAGGATTAAAAGAGTTCATTCACATTAGCTCTTAGAACAATGCCTGGCACATAATAAATTCTATTACTTTAGATACTGTAATGGTGCTTCAGAAGTTTGTTATCTTCTACTGCCTCCACTTGTTGGCGGTTTCTTTTAGAAAACACTTAGCTTTCATCACATACATTCTAAAAGTAGGTTATTGTATGTCTAATTTTCCACAACGTCTAAGTTAATATGATCCACAGTAATGCTTTTTTTTAAATTAAATTTATTGGGGTGACAATGGTTAGTAAAATTACATTCGTTTCAAGTGTACATTTCTATAATACATCATCTATATATCACATTGTGAGCTCTCATATTCTATTGATGTTATTTACCATCTCCCATGTATGTAATAAGCAGTATTTATTCCCTTTGCCTTAAAAAACAGTGTCCTCCAGCCTCCCAGGGCACTGTATGGCTCTCAGATACAGGTAATATCTTCAGCTAGCTTGGTACAGGAAAAAAACACATTTTTTTTCAGCTCTTTCAAACCATGTAGCAGAGGAATCAAGAACACACTCTCCCTAAATCTGTGTGGACGGCATCAATTGCTGTAAAGGTACAGTATTCTTCAGAGCGACTTTGTGCTCCCTTAATTAAAAAGCCCTGACATTGACATTGAAAAGGGATTGCCTTTGGGGCCACCAGCAGACAGCTTTCTTTAGCATCTTGTATTGTTAATGACTCAGAGAATGTTTTCTGATGAGATCAGAAGCAAGCCACTAAAGAAAAAGTGGAGAGAATTTGAGAGCTGAAAAGAGCGAAGAGGAGGGATGTGAGAAAACCTAAAAAAAGACAAAAGTTGGTGCAGATGAAGCGGTAGGGCTAGCTCCCTGGCAGATTCGTTATTCCTCCCAGCCCAGCTACTCAGAATCTTTTTTCCAGTAGAGAGAGAGATTAGGAGAAATCCTGTTCTAAGGAACAATAAGGATGTCTTTAAATGGGGTTAGGGAAGCCAGAGGCAGATGTGGAGTAAAGTGGACCAGGTCTGGCCCTATAGATCTTGAGGAAAGATTAATGTAGCACCGTGTTCACTCCTAGGCCATGTCAGGGTGTCTGCTGGAAGTGCAGAGGATGGGCTATCTGCGCGCTGCCCAGGGCCTGCCCTGCGGTTCGTAATGCTACCACGGCAGATGGTCTGTTCACAGCCCATGGCTGCTGTCTTCCTCTGCCTTCTGCAGCCTTCAGCACTGCTCCACTGTGGACAGCTTAGCTGTGAAGATGGAGTTGGAACACAATTATGTGGCAGTCTTGGGGTTTTAAAGAAAAAGAAAACTTTTTCTTAGAAATGAAAAACGTAATGTCTTCTGTGTCAATTCACTGTATGTCCCGTGAAATGGTTTTATCTCTAGGTTAATTTTATGCCGAACATAGAAATTCTTTTGCATTGGAAGAAGAGAGAAAGGGCAGGAAATCAAAGATTTATTTGAGTGGCTGAGAGCCCAGTGAACCCCCTCAACTCAATCCCTCTTAGAAAATGTGTTCCGAGCTGACCTGGCCCTCAAGACAGCGAGCCTCATGCTGAGGACCATGTTAGGGGAGCCCCAGGCCCCACCTCCCGCCCCAAAAGCTGACTCCCAGCCTTGGGCATGTACGTGTGACCCAGGGAGCCTGCACTTTTCTCCTGGGCTTCCCGCCAGTCATTTCCCTGGTATATCTGGTCCCAGCATTGACTTCCCTTGAGTTCCTCCACTCCTGCTTTAAATGATTAATTTAACTGGTTCCACAAAGACACTTCTCTTAATCACTTTGACCCCGCCAGTTCTTTTCACCCAGTTTTCGGTATCCTTCCATATACAATGATGCTGGCTTTTTGTTTTAATTATGTTGTTTTAAAGAGACAATTCAAGGTGAAAAGGGAGAATAATTGTTTCAGGGGAAGGACTAAGACCAGTGGGAGAAAATTATGAAAGGTTGATTTCAGCTCCACACAAAGAGCTTTCTACCTTTCGGGGGCTGTTTGGGACTTAGCAAGTCCCCTGTCACTGAACGTGTTTAAGCAGAAGCTGGGTGGTCAGCGTAAAACTGTTGTCCTGAGCATGCCTGCCTGAGATGCAGCTGGCCAAGACGCTGGCTTACCTGAGGGACCCTCAGCCCAAACATCCAGAGCCTCAGCCGACAAACAGGAACAGAGGAGAGGCAGCAGGTGAATAGAGCGCCATGGTTCTGTAGGCTCTCTCTAGGGGCACGCTGGGACTGGCAGCTCACCATGTTCCTTGAACCCATGGGGCACAGCTGTGAGACTGCACGGAGAATGCTGACTGGGCCGGGACGCTGGCACTGTAATGTACCTTGTCTTCAAGACAGAAAGAATTTCTTGGAGATTTAGTACTCACACACTCCTGGGGGATTTGAGATGAGAATGTCAAGGAGACACAGAGGCATGGGGGTGTGTGGTTTCTATCTGCTTGATAATAGGGCTGTAAGCTTTGTGTTCCTATTGTATTCATCTTTCCCTCACAATAGGATGTGTGGGCCAAAAACACATAGCCCAGGGCAGGCATTTTAGTGCCTGGAATACACAAAAGTACATTATGCATTTTCTGGAAACATAAGGGGCGGAAATACATTTAACCATTTGGAAAGATCATGGAAATTGTGCTTCTCTCTTTCTTTTAACTGTTTCCCTTGAGGTTTAACTATATAGTATTGCCCTTTTTAATTCTTTCACAAAACAGATCTGGCAGAACTCAAACGGGTAAATGAAAAGCTAGTCACCAGCCAGCTACTGGGTAACATCTGCTACTGGGTAGCAGAATATGAGAGCTTCCTGCTTTCTTTCTATGGCAATTCCACTCTTCTGAATGGAAGGAGTTGGTGATGCAGCAAAGTGTCATGAGGGATTTGCAAAAGAGGTGGCTGTAACTGTAGAAGCATTGGCATTGAAGGGACCCAGAAAGGTGAGGGGTACCTGGCCCCATGGTAGGATCCAGAAGGAAGAAAGGGGGGAGGAGGTTCACAGCCAAAGCAGGTCTAGGGTACAGTACTTGAGAAGGCTATGGTGTTTATGGTTCACTGAAAATTTACCCCAAAATAGTGGGTACCTCCTGTGTGCAACGCCCTATAATAGGAGTGGTGAGCTATACAAGGAAGAACCCAAGAACTTCCTCAACTAACTTAGAAATTCAGTTCTTACTGAAATGGAACACAGCTCAGAGCTGCCTTTTTTTTTTTAATAGAGCAAGGCACATTAATGTGCTTAGTAGGCACTGAAGATCTCAGAATATGCTTTGAGTTTGAAGAGGTGCCACCTAGCTGCCCCATGAGTGACTCTTCATAACAGGAGGGAAGCCAGCCTGATTGTAGAAGAACAGTATTGAGTCTTCTCCTGTATGATACTGGGAGCTCCAGGAGGCTTGCCAGTTGAAAGGAGAGACAGAAATTTAACCAATATTTGTGCACAATGCCGATTTGCCATGTACCAGGCATATGCAGTGCTAGACCCTGGAGACAGAAAACTAGACAAACAAAATAATTAAAATGTGATTAAGATCATCACCTACAAAACCAAAATCTGGGAAGAAAAGAAGAGTTACCATTCAGCATTAAAGATAGCCCTTTAAGAAAAAATCAATACCAATTGTAGACCCAGCAGCGAATCCGTAGAATTATGGAATGTCAGAGCCAGATGAGCTCTTAGAATGNTTTAACTACATTTAATTACTATAGTTGTCCTCTTGTACACTTGCTTCTTTAAGAAACATATACTGCACAGCATTTTATTGCCATAGCCATGGTGGTGTTTACATTGTATAAACTGGAGGGAAAATGCTGAGAACTTTTCATTAAAGAACTCAATTTTTCCAGAATGAGGTAGATACATTGTTAGCAAGATACATGACTGAATTTTTTGTCAGAAATTTTCAAGGAGATGAATTTTAGGAGAAATTAAGTATTTCTCCCCCAAGATAAAACCAAGTTATTAGATAATTTTAAAATCATGTCAAATTGCCTGATCATTCTTTCCACAGAGGCTGATTGTAAAAATTTTATTATATATTCTCATATGCAGTTTCAGATTTGTGTTTTCATTTGAATTACTGCCTCCTGAGCTGCCAGGTTACTCAGCACTGATGTTCACCCCTGCTTTATAAGTGTTCCCTATAATGTTTTGTAATATACTGGGAGACGTCTATGCAAATTTCCTGTACTGGACTGCAGTTGTGCCTGATGTGATTAGCAATATGGAGGATTCTTTAAAGTCACATGTGACTTATTGTGATGAGTACAGTTGCTTAGGCCCTGGCTGTGCCCAGCTCTTCTCTGTTTTTGCAGATGGTTAATTATGGAACCCTCAACTGCCAGGGATGAGAGGAAGATCTTGACGATCGTGTAGTCCTACTGTGTCATTTTACCGTGGGGATTATTAAACCCAGAGAGACAAGACTTTTGCAGCGAAGACTAGCCCTGCTAGCTACTCCGAGAGCTAGGACTAGACTTCAGTTTTTTTGGTAACTAAACTAAGGGGGTTGAGAAGAGAACTCACATTTACTCTACAGAAAGAGATGAAAAGGCTTGTCATCCCCTTGAGGAGCTCACAGTTCAGCGAGGTGACAATGAGGTGAGTGGGTAACGACAGAATCGTCTTCAGATCCCCACCCCATTGCTCAGTCCCCTATACCTCAGCGCTGTATCACGGTGATAGAATTGCTTGGTGAAAACTGTTTTGGTCCATCTATAGAGTTGTAAAGTAGGCAGCTTTGTTTTTGATGCTTGTCCAATCATTTATTTTTCTGTCTGTGATTTATCAGGAACACTCCTCAGAACACGCTTCAGTGCCTGAGCTATGCTGGACCCAGAGCCACTTTATGCTACAAACCAGGGGAGGAAAATGACGGTCTTTGCCTTTGAGTAATTTATAGTCTAGTTGAAGGAAACAGGCATATAAAGAAAGAAGTACAAAGATGTGTTAAAGGAACTGTGATATAAATATGACGGGGTACATCGAAGCCAAGTTTCAGTCCTGCTAAACCCTCTTATGGTTTTCACAGATGTCTCATGTGTTGTTAGTTCACGGAATGAACTTTAACATGTTCCTTCTCAAGAGCATTAACATTTTAAAGTAGGTTGGAAATCATGCTTTTCTGCCTTCCCTCCTCTCCCTCTTTTCCTTTCCTTTCTCTTAGATGAGGGAACATGTCCAGAACGTGTCATTTCTGAGAGGTCCTGCTGGCAGTCCCAGCTCTGTGCTCCAGAATGGAACAGTCACCTTCCATCTTCACCCCATTCTAGAAAGAGAATGCCAGTCACCAATCCCGCAGTCTCTGGTTTACAGTCTAGTTACTCGCTTCATTCATTAGTTCACTCATTCATTTATTTATTCAACTGAATGTCTGTTGTGTGCCAGGCACTGCAGATACGATGGGAAGCAGACAGATGCGGCTATTGTTTTCCAAGAGCTTTTATAGTCTAGACTCAATGGAGAAACTAACTTTAATCAAATAATCACACAGACAAACGTAAAATGACAACTGGGATAAGTGTCATCAACATGGCACTTTGAGAAGAGCTGGACACGAATCAAGGTTGAGTGTGAGGTGGGGAGGGAAGGGGAGAGGAAAGCAGTCAAAGCTGAGGTCGCCTAAGTAAGTTGTGTGAGATGGGTGCTGGCGAATGAGGGTGAGACTGGCCACCTGTGGTTTGACTTCAGACACAAATCCTTCCTGTCTTACCATGCTGATGCATTCCAGCCTTCTTCCTCCATTGGGAAACCTTTTATGGAACTTATCTCTTGAGAAGTTGGTATGTTCAACTGGACAAAAAGGTATTTTACACTGAATGAAAAAGGAAAAGAAAAGTATTTTTGGTTCTTTTGCTTAGATTTTGTACTTGGGCTTATCTTTGACATGGATCTAGGCCACTGAGCTTTTTATTGACTTCTTACCATGGCTTTTTCTGCCTCAACACATTTTTAAATTTCATAACTTTCTTTTCAATCTTTATTCTTCTTTGCGAGCTCTTTTATTACTGACCGTACTTTCCATGTTATATTTTCCCCGTCCTCACACTGCGTTGCTTACAGTGTTATTACCGCTGTTCTGTGTGCATATCGTTACTTTAGTTGTGCAGGCATTTCCCTGTGAATAGCAGAATGTCACTGATGACATATGACAGGCATCCTCGTAATACCTGTGCTGTGTTAAACTCACTCAACAGCGAGGTAGGAGCAGTTCCCCACCACCAGCTTCCACAGCTTCATGTTGCCGCCTGTGTTTAGAAGGAGGCTCCCCGGATGCTTTGCAGCCTGGAGCCATGGAGGGGAGCATCGCCTACTGAGGCCACGCCCGTGTCTGGCATTTGCCATTTGAACTAACTCAGGGTCAGATGTCTAGATTAATGCAAATGTGTGTAAAGACACATAGTTCTCCTTTCAGTTATTAATTAAAAGTATAATTATCTAAGAAAGTGATGCAAAGTAGTCGTTTTTCAGGTCCTTTCATGAGAAGCTAGCAACACATAACTATTGTATGTAGTGGTCATAGGGAAGGTGTCAGGCCAGACGGCTTGGGTGGGAATGCTGGCACAGACGCACCATTGCTGGCCACGTGGAGGCTTGGGCAAGTTACAACTTCTTTGTGCCCCCGCTTACTTCTTTTTTTGTTTGTTTGTTTGTTTTCCCGCTTACTTCTTGTAAGGCAGAGCTGATACTACCCATCTCATACGATGATTACAAGGATTAAAAGAGTTCATTCACATTAGCTCTTAGAACAATGCCTGGCACATAATAAATTCTATTACTTTAGATACTGTAATGGTGCTTCAGAAGTTTGTTATCTTCTACTG
>NW_017731957.1:115452-134710 GCF_001890085.2 Hipposideros armiger
AAGCACTTTCTGATGTTGATGATAAATTATGTCTGTGCTGTGTGAGTTTCCTGAGCTGCCGAGCTTTTTCACAATCCTCTGCTTTCTTGTTTTATAACATACATCCCTTTAATGCCCATTATCAGAGAATTTCCTCTACGGTTCCTTGGCTTGACTTCTTCAGAAGTGTCTGCACACTGCCAATAAGTAGTAGGTCTGAAAACAGACAAGGTTTTTAAATTTGGCCCTTTCCGCCTAAGGATAATATAGGGCTTGTTAGCTTCAGTTATGTTGAATTTTACTTCTAAATGGTCGTGACTTGTATGTAATGTGAGTTTTATTTCCTGTTTTGTGTATATTTTATATGTAGCCTCATAAGCAAATATTTAATTTGTTTTCACTCTTGTACTGTTGGGTAGCAACAGCTTGTGTAAGTGATGTACCGATTCCAGTATGGGACTAACTGCCTTTGAGAAATCTGTGTAGATACCCAGCATACTGTTAGAGTTTCCAAGTGTGTACATGGTTCTGAAACAGCTGACCCATTGTTTGTTTCAGTTGGACAATCAGAAAAACCAGTAGGAAAAGCATTCCTAAAACTTGGTGATGGAAAGAGAACTGACTCTGGGTGGTGAACACACAATGTTACATATAGATGATGTATTACAGAATTGTACACTTGAAACCTATGTAATTTTACTAACCATTGTCACCCCAATAAACTTTAACTTAAAAAAAAAAACCAAAACCTTGACTAAATGAATTGATTGATTTTTAGATGGCTTTTATTGCTTGATGCATACAAAACATTAATCTGTTATTCTTTATGTAGAAATAGCTAAAGCAAAAACGTACAGCTCTGAAGACACATCCAAGTTTGAATCTGGTTTTACCTTTTAGTTGCTGTGCTCCTTGAGCACGTTAATGTTTCTGGGCTTCAGTGTTTTCACTTGTAAAAATGGGGATGGTAATACTGCATAGTGTTTTCAAGAGCATTGTATTTTAGTAATACATTTAAGGTACCTAGCGGAGTACCTAAAAAAATAAACAAATGTCAATTCCTGTCCTCCTAAGAAGGAGTAACCTGGATTAGATGCACGGGAGTCATTTCATAACATCGCACAGACCGTGTCCTAACCTCCCATGTCACTGCCTTCGCTAATAGGTGCTTGAGCCTCCTTCACTGGCTCCTGTAAGAAACAGCCACATGAAATACGTTACTGCATGTAGGATAGAAGAATTGTTGAGGCTCTTGTCCATTATATCACTCATTGTCCCCTTTATAAAACCTTTGTGAGAAATATCTTAAATTTTACTACCGAGAGAAATTTAGCTTGCCTCAAGATACAGGTGAATTTAATCTTAAGAATCGTGTACCTCACCATTTTCCCTTTGACTCTGGCTGGGCAGAGGCTCAGAGCCGAATCGGAAGCTGCGCTGGTTTATGCAGAAGCCTGCACAGGTTGCTACCTGTTCTTCCCTTTTGCTGATCTCAGTGGTTCTCCTCTTAATACTGCCCCTCCCCATGTTGTTCTCTTAGGAGACAGGTTTGGATGCTGTTTGGTGGTATTTCAGCCACAACTCAAGAGCTGCCAAGTCCTGCCTTGCAAGCCGCCCCTGCCCATCGCGGGCTCCTGAACGTGTCAAGCAGAGAGTGAAACATAGCAGAGGGCTCCCAGGGCAGCATTTTGTTAGCTTCAGGAGCAGCCTGCACCTCAGCCCAGCACTGGTGGAGATGCAGAGGACTGGGTGGGCTGAAGCACACTTCCACCTCACTCTAAACCCTGCCTTCCAGTTCCTTTAGGCTCCTGGCCTTTGAAGGGCTCGGGGAACAAGTCGGCAGAAGTGAGTCTGGCTTGAGAAAGTTGTCAGCGACATCCCACTGCTCGTATTGATCCTTAATTTTTAAACACATTCAAACATTTTTTTTGTTGTATTTTCTTGTAAGCCTTTTAAAATCCTTTGTAGAATGAGACAAGATATAAGAACACGAAGCTTCCAGATTATACATATATAAACTAAATGTAGCATGTTAATAATATATGCACCTAAACATGGGTGATTATTCCCCAAATGCACATATAAACAAAGGACAGTAAGCGGGCGGGGCCAACCATAGGCAGTTTGGTCATTGGTCAAGTCACAGTTAAGTTTCTGCACTCAAATTACATAACTCAGTACAGACCAATGAATTGTATTTAATAGACAGTGTACCTCACTAGCCATTGCAGATTTCTTGCTGCAGAAAATCATTTATTTACAGGGCTGTGTCTCCTACTCAACTTTTAGCTCCCAGAGAATGGAGACCCTGTCTTATTGGCCTTCATACTTATAGCACGAGGCCCACAAGTGATGCATAATAAATGCATACGGCATGAGTGGACAAATGAGAATTTTTTAAATGGGGAGATTATTCAGAATAATTAAAATGTAGAATATCAGAATATTTGCCAAGGAATGACATTTTGGACAAGTTGTTATTACTTGTAGGTACTTTCAGAAACACAAACTGTTCCCCTAACCAAATGCTAACTGAGTAAGATCCTGCTTTAATGGGTGGATAAACATGATTTCTTATTAGCATGCACAGCTCTGAATCCCAATTACATTTTTTAAAATAAACATTCTTTTTAAAAGTGTGTCCACACAGCTTATTCTCTCAAAAAGCTTGTCATCTGATTTCCATTGTTCTTTTTCTTAGCAGGTCCTGTCCTACTGCCAGAGTAAAGTTACAAGTGGGACTCTTCACAATTATTACTAATTCTTAAGGAAGACTGAAATCAGGTGGTTTTACTGAATTTACATTTATATTTACTGAAACATTTTCCTTTTTAGTGTCCTTATTGTGACCACCCCAGACTGTCCATTCAGCAACCTGCAGTCTATGCCTGACTGTGTAAAAGATTTGGATGTTCACACACTATAATAAATAATGAGTGTCAGTGAACTCATTATGGTAACTCCTTAGGTAATTACTGTCTGCCTTAGTTAGGGGACTTACGGTAGCATAAGCTAAAAGTATTCTGTCTCAAGACAAACCCCGAGGTGGCTGTTATAGTTAAATATAATTCATTGGCAGCATGTTTATTATAGTTAAATGTAACTAATTTAGGGCCTGTTGCTGGCTAACAGCTGAGGAGGAGGAAGTTGCAGCGTCCATGAATTCCTCAGAAAGAAAAGTGAGGCTCCACCACCGAGCTTTCAGAACATGACGTAAGAGCTACTCCCACTCTGTCTGCATTCTTCCTGTTCCCAGAGTTGGACATGCTTGTTGCAGAAAGCGGATGGTTAATGAGTTAGTTGGGCACTGGATGTAGCAAGAAAAGATCTCAGCATTAAAGTGGGGTTCTGCTCAGTTTTCTGATTCAATTCAGAACTTCCTGAAGTTACAGGAAAAGCCATTATATCCAGTAATTGTGAGAGAAACAGATTTCTCTATAAATTATTGGGCTCCCTCCTTTCATACCTCCCTTCCTGTCAAAATCATAGGGCTACTGGGTGTTACTTCTTCCTAGGCCTTCCAGCCTGGAAGAGTGTTTGCTCTGGAAAACATGTAAACGAAGAACTTCTTCAAAGAACCAAATGCATGTTTACAGAGGATAGTTTAACCTTTTAAAGATGTTTCCACTGAATGAACACTTTTTAGAATAGGAGGTACTTTGGGAGAGCTCCCCTAAGCTAAATGGCTTACTGTACCAAAGACCCTGAGGGGATACCCGCTGAGAACTCACACCAGCACTGAGAAGTGCAGACTTGGGAGCCACCAGCTTTTGTCTAAGACCAAAAGTTAAGAGTCACTGTAGGTAGAGTCCCCAGAAGACAGGAGCCATGCCAGGAGAGGAAGCAAAATTCTGGTCATCATGAGGAATGAGGATTTGAGGAAAACATTGTCCTACTTTTCCACAAAAATGTCATGTATCTACTTTGAGAATACATAACTCAAGAGAAGGTAGCAGTTGGAAAAAGTCCAGAGAAGGATGAGTGAGTGGACACAGGAGTCAGCCAGTGACTATAAAAGTTAGAAAACAGCAGTGCCCCTTCACTGGGAAGACAGGAGTAAGGCGATGGCATTGAACTACGTGTGTGTGGAAGCTAATGCGGGTTCACTGGGGTCAGTGCTGCTTTCATCACCAAGTCCAAACAAGGTAGGCACAACCACCCGTGCCCAGAGGCCCACCCTGAGACCCCATCTCACACAGATGGTCCAGCCTCACTCACCCTGGTCATATCCTGGCCATTCAGCCCCAGGTGACTTTCTTACAAAGGCTGAGCTTTCTGACTCTCAGACTAGTGTTCTTTCTAATGCACCACAGTTGCTTCCTTTGGGCCCAGACTCTCCTGAAAACTCTCCTTTTGCATTTTGATCAAACAAATTTTGGCCTTGGGCATGGTTTGTGACTTTAATGGGCAAGCTGCGATATAAAAAAATAAACTGTATAGGTTACATAATTTCAGGGGCAGGTTAATTTTTCCAGAATTTTGGTGTCAAAGTGAAGGTTTAGTTTGTGCTATTAAAGTTCAGGAAAAAATAATAGAACCTCTCTGTAATTCCCTCCTTTCCCTATCCCTTCCTTCCCTTCCTTAAAAATAGCATCTGAAGTCTAATCATAGCTGAGTCACTGATTGGTATAATCTAGGGCTAGGCTGCAACTGGACCTGTCAGAATGAGGCCACAGTGATTCATGATGGAAACTAAGTTTGGTTGCCACTGACATGTGTTCCTGTCTGTTCTTTCCTTGGAGTGTGGGGACACCATGTTTTGCTTTTGGAGTAGAAACACCTTTGCATGGTGATAGTAATGGGATGAGATGGGCCACTGCAATGGTTGTACCTCTGCGCCCTCCTGCTATGATGCACAGAATTCCTAGCCATTTATTAGGGGAAAGGACATGTAATTAGCATAGCCAAAGACCTATGGAGACTATAGCCATGCAAGAAACTTATCTCCTCTACCATTGCAGCTTAATATCATGTTAGTCTACCAGCAAGTGCCCCGGCACCTGCCGTGTGCCCCATATACTGTGCTGCTCATCTAGGAGAGGCAAAAGATGGAATAGATGCAGTCCCTACCCTAACATAAGTTGGGCAAACGCAACCAATGAAATTAGTAGACCATACTTCCCATGTTGATTCTCATCATATATGTGTCTGTTTCAAGCCAGCTTGTGCCTGGAGGGCAAAAGCCACATCTTGTGTACAATGCCTGGCACATATTTGGGGCATCAGCCATATATTTGGAACAGAAATGAACTGGTATTGCCTGCAGCACCTGCTGGCCCCCTTCTGTAACCAGAAAGTCTCAGTCAGTACTATTCCTTCATTCCCTTCCGAGGGCACACGTTTGGTCCTGTCCATCCTGCTGCAAGTGTCCAGGAAAGGGAGAGGAGATCTGTGTCAGCAAGGATGTAATTACAATGGTTTTATTTTAGAAGTGAGACATGGCAGTAAAGAATTCTGTGCTCTCTGCATTTGTGTAGAATTTATCAAAACTTGTGCTAGTTGGACTTGTGCCAGCTCCTTGGCAGTGAGGGGCAGATAGGAGAAACACGGGGACTTGCCAAGGACTCCCCATTGCCTCACTGCAATGCCAACGATGCTTGTTTCCGATGAACTCAAGCTCATGGGAAATGTGAAGCAGAGTTTCTCAAATAGGGTGTCTCTGTATACAGATGTACACACACAGGTGTGCCAACACAAGGCTCTCCTGAGCTCTTTGGAAATCTAGATATCTCTGCAGTATGGGATGGATTTTCCACAGATGGTCCCCAATTACAGTGATTTGACTTTATGACTTTTTGACCTTTAGGATGGTGAGAAAGACATGCATTCAGTAGAAAGCAGCTGGGCTAAGCAATGATGTTTGGTAGGTTAGGTGTATTAAATGCATTTTTGACTCATGATATTTTCAACTTACAATGGGTTTATCCAGACATACCCCATTGTAAGTCAAATAGTATCTCGATATGGATATGGGTATGGATATATATGTGTTTGTGTGTGTCTCCCATGAGACTAGAAGGATATACAACAAGATGATATCTGTGCTTATCTCTGGATGGAGGACTATGGTATCCTTTAATATTTTTTACTTATTTTTATTTTTAAATCATGTATATCAATCATGTAATTTTAAAGTCAATAAATACAAACCAAAATGTTGAAGTGACATACCAAAGCCAAAGATTTATGTATATGTTATATTCCAGTGCTAACTTAGAAACCATTTGTTCTGAGTGTATGTATGCCCTTTGTGTGTGTGTCAGTTTCTTCAAAATAAAAAGAAAAGCAGATGTCACAAATCAGATAAATTGCTGCATGTTGATAGATGCACACCTTTTTTTTCTTTTTTGCATCTAAATGTAATATTGGGTTAACAGCCAAATTCTCTCCATTTGTAGATATTCTCATATATTCCCCTTAAGTAAATAAAAAATATATAGCATATTTGCATATACACACATAAATTGGTTATTTGGTAGGTACCATATTTTGTTGTGTATAGCGCACACCCATGTTTTTGGCCCAAACTTTCAGGGGGAAAGAAATCTTTCATTTTAATTTTTTTAATCAAATTTTTATTTGTCTATGTTTAGGTACTTGTTTTTTGTATTATTAAGGAATTTTAGCATTTATTTATTATTACACTGTTAACTCATAAGCATAAATAAGAGAACTAAAAATATTCATATAAATTCGGAATTAGGACTACCTATGTATAATGTGCATCCTTATTTTTCCCTCACAAATTTGGGCAAAAAAGTGCGCATTATACACGGCAAAATACGGTAGGTAGGTAGGTAGGTAGGTAGGTAGGCAGGCTAGCAATGGATGGATGGACTGATGGACAGAGAGATGATAGTTACTGAGTAATATGTAGCTGGTAGTAGCATGAGTGCTCTCAGTCAGCACAAGGATTTAGTTACCATGTGTCCCCAGTCTACATGTCTCTCTTCAAAGGAAGAAGCTCTGAAGAGGAATGATAAAGAATAATAGGACACAGAGAAAATATACTCCTTTTCAGTGAAAAATTAGCAGAATGGTTGAGGTGTAAGTTTGTGTTTTGATATCATTATAGTTATAGCCTATAACACTGCAGTAACTCTTTGTTTAGTCATGAAATATATTACCTGCGTTCCACATGTACCAAATACTGTGGGAAGGAGACCTGTTAAATTAGGATAAATCAGTGCAAATGTAGTGAGAACATTACCCAGTAATCATACAGTGTATCTTTGTTTTGGATTTTACTTTCCAAGTTTCTCATTATTTCATTTTAAAAGAGTAACTTAGGGGCATCCCAGTTTCAGGTACCCCCTCTCATAAGAGAGTTGTATTTTCGCTTCAATAAAAATTTTTGCTCCTTAAAAAGAAAAGTAACTTAGAAAACATTAAACAAAGACTTAATCTTCACCAAAACAGAGTGAAAAATTCAGAGATAAATAAAATAAACCTGAACTTACTCATAATACCTTACAGAGGGTACATTGCTTTCATTATGTTTTCCATTGGTTAACATATCCAGCAAGAAGTTAAATTTCATTTTCTTTTCCATATTACAGAATGTGTTTTCTTAATCACCTTTTTCACATATTGAACAACATCTTGGTCATAATTGTGACATATGTTACATTGAAACTATGGTGAAAATCATTCTTTTTCTCCATCGAAGGGAAATTTCACTTTTTTATTGAATGAAGGAGGCACTTAAAGTATAAATTAAAATAAAGATAACTACTGTTGAATTTGGTTCAGCTCATATGAAAACATTAAAATAGCAGTCAAAACAATCTGACTCGTTTGCTACAGAAAAATTTAATTTAACACACTCCATTTAAGTATGCAAGAAGATTTTCTTAACAGTACTTAAAGACATCAGCTTTGGTTATCAAGGATACTCACTTGAATTGAACATTAGATGAATGAGGGGTTTCTGTACTTGTCTATTATTGATGATTTCATTTATTTGATTCTTTTTCTCTCTTCCATTCTCACACTAGGCTCTTATGCCTTCAGTTGGATTTTGCATTTATTAAATGCAAATAATATCACACACATTAGACTGGGTACATATTTAGAAATATACATTTATGTAATCTTCCATTTTTAAATCAGGAGGCTAACAATATATTTTAATGCACATGCCTCTGGTGTCCTAGTTTGGGATTTACTTAAATCCTCAATAGCATCCTAATAAAACTATTACAGACAGCAGCTGTCCATAAGGATGTTCACAGTGTCACATTAAGGTAGAGCATGTGCCACGTGCCTTGTAATGATATATTAAATGATTGCAAATAGGATTTTATATAGAAATGACTCAAAGCAGTTAAAAAATTCTATATGGAGGCATCTTTCTGAGTGTGAAAGTCTCCTTGTGTCTAATCATCTATTAAGTGCTCCCAGACTGAATAGGGCTTAGTCCTTGCTTTTACCTATGTTAGTAAAGGGAAATCCTATAGTCAATCTGAAATCTATGCCCCACCTCACCCTCCTTGGTGATAATGACTACAAGGTTCCCTCCCTTACCTTGTATTGTCCCATGATATTTGCTGCTTCCTGAAGTCAATATAGATAGACTTGAGCCAACTTAAATGTCTCAGTATTTACCTAGTACAAAGAAAATTCCATTTGAGAAAACCACAGAGTAGAGTCATTCCTGGAACAACCAAGAGATGGTTATTACTGTTGGGAAGAATTCTTTTGCCCTGCTATACTTTAAGAGTGACCAAAACAATTCTTTAAAAATCTATCTCAAATTCAGAAGCATATGAATATTTAAAGTGCCCACATATCTAAGATCATTATTAGTTTCAGGAACTGCTATTCTTTTAATTAAAAACATTTGAATTGCATAACCAAAGATAATTTTTACATATTTGTAAAAGTTTTATGTAAATTTATGAATCAAAACAAATTTTTTATCAAATCATGTGCCCAGCTTTCTTTTTATATGTGCGTGATATAAATGCTGAGAATCAAAGCATCCATAATTAGAAATGACTGACCATAAGTAGCTAATGTTCATGTTCCCTTTCTTCCACCTCCTTCTCCTAGCTCACTTTCAACAAGTTTTTTCTTCCCACTTTACTTTGCCTTGTCCCTTCACAACATAATATCTGTTAAGAGCATGGCAATGACCAACATAATAAAATTCTGTTAGCCAGACTTGTCTGATGACAGACTATTTAGGTGGTCTGTTCTAAATACTTTCTAATAATTAGAGCGTAGTACAAAGACACAGGCAGCTAGCTGCCTTCACTAATCAGCCCACCTGTGTGAAAGGACATCCTGCAGGTGCTGGGTAAATTTTTGTTAGTGACAGTGGCCTTGCAACACTGCTTTAGGAAATTTAGGAAATTAACCTGGCTTCAGTGAGTAGAACAGAGAGGAGTAGGCAACCACCCCAGACAGAGAGACAAGCAAGAGGCTATTGCCGAAGTTCAGAGTTATTTTCCTTCCCTGGCATGCTTGTATAATAGTATGTGTGCATTTCTAACACTTCTAGTTCAGCCTAGCACTTATTTGAAGTGTTTGTTTACATGTCTATTTCATCCACTTGATTGTTAAATTCCTGATGGCGGGAATTATATCTTATGCCTGGCACCAAGGAGGCATCCAGCAAATGGATAATGAATGAATGAATGAATGAATGAATGAATGAATGAATGAGCCTGTCAGGCAATCAGTTAATCCAAATGGCAACAATGAGATTATGGATTCAAATGATGATATTGAAAATAGCAACAAAAGAAAAGAAAATGGATGGATGTGAAATTCAGAGGTAGAACTAGAGAAAAACAAGAGCGGTATCAAGGAGTCAATGCCTCCCAGGTTTTGAGCTGAGCAAAAGGGAGAAGTTGGGTGGCAGTGGTAGAAATGGGGAGCTCAGTAAGAGAAATTTCATGAAGGAAGTTGACAAATATATTGTTAGACAAGTTGAATGAAAGTTGAGAAACTGTGTCAAAAATCTTTTTCTCAAGAAAACAGTCTCTAAAATGTGCCTCCATTTCTCGTCTCTGACATCTGCGCCCCTTACCATGCCCCACCCAGTTTCCTGGAGACCTTTTTTCAGGTCAATTACTTTCCATCAGAAAAAAAAACTATTTTATTGACCTAGGAGATGCACATATTTTAAAGAACATTTCCCTCAGTTCTTGAAGGTCACCATCCTTTGTAGACAGGAGGGAAGGAGGTGAAGGATACAGAAACCCTGAGACTGGTGTCCTGGGGAGAAGGCTTTCCAGCCCAGTGGAGGCCCATCCTGTAAGAGGGTAATTGCCGGCAAAGGTCAACCCTTCAGGTCTTGGCATTTTCAGTGATACTAAGTTCACAACAGAGAAGATACACTTTTATTTCCAATTTTTGTTATAAATTCTGTGCCCTAAGCCACTAGTGTAGGTAGCGTCTTAATTTATAATAAATAATTTCTGAGAGAGGAGGTTCACCTTATTTCACTCCCTGCCACCCTTTGTAACACGAGGGCTATTTTCACACTGTTTCTCCTGTCCTATAGGCCTCTGGAGCTTCCAACACATCTTATTCCTACATCCTTTAGAAATGGTGAAGAAGGAGCTGTTTAGCTGAGTAATATGTACACTACAAGGAAAAGAACCTGATAGATGCTCGTTAAAGTCTGTGAATTACAAAGAGAATATCATAATTCATTTTCATTTTTCATCCCCTCATTCCTCAAATTTTTGGAACGAACTCTCTTGACTTCCCAAGGACTTCTTGAAAGTTCTGTCAGATGACAGATTGCAGAGAAACCTGCTATGTGTTTCCTTGAGTTTTTGTCAGTTGTCTTTCTGATATGCCTGTGATTCAGCTGCAGTCTTGTCTTGACCCAGAAGTGGTGCCCCTTGGATTAGAAGGAATGTCTGAACACACTGATTTGTGGTTGGAATAGTAAGCTAAGCTCTAGTTACATTCTGCCAGAGGCCTTAGGAAATAGACTCACAGATTTTTTGCTGGTGAAGAGATGACATGCTGCAACTGACCTCTTGAAAGCCAGAAACAAGAGGTGACAAAGCAAGCCTTTTACTTTTTAGTATTTCCTTCAGGCTATGCATTTTTAGGTGTGACACTGCCTATATCCTTAGAGATCATATCTGCAAAACATTAAAACTAGGTCCTCCAAATGAGTTACCACTTGCCTCTGGAATATAATTGTTACCAAATATACTCTCAAGTCATGAGCCTTCTCTTACCCTTTCCCATAAAATCCAAATAAAAATGTTAAGCCCTACTTAACCAGCATGCCCTGTTGAGTGTTTTTACAGATTTTGTGCGGGTACTTATGTCCTGTTATATCCTCTAGTTCTAAATTTTTGTTTCTGGACACTTCCTTCATCACCCCTGCCATCTGTCAGCACTTTTCAGGTTGTTGGCCTCTCCACAACAGTGATCACCTCACCCCCTTTAGTTCCCCAAGATACCCTAAACAGTGCCATGACTTGCAAAAGATTGGAATCATATGATCATCTCAATAGAGGCAGAAAAACCATTTGACAAAATTCAACATCCATTTATGATAAAAACTCAACATAGTATGTGTAAAGGAACTGCACCACAGCATAAAAAAGGTCATATATGACGTTCCCTACAGCTAACATTATACTCAACAGTGAAAAACTGAAAGCTGTGCCTCTAAAATCAGGAGCAAGACAAGGGTGCCAATAATTGCCACATCTACTCAACATAGTATTGGAAGTCAAGCCGGAACAATTTGGCAAGAAAAAGAAATAAAAGGAACCCAAATTGGAAAGGAAGAAGTAAAACTATAACTATTTGCTGATTACATGATACTATATATGTGTGTGTGTGTGTGTGTGTGTGTGTATATATATATATATATATATATATATATATATATATATATATGAAAAATCCTAAAAACTCCATCCAAAAACTGTTAGAACTAATAAATTCAGTAAAGTTCCAAGGTACAAAATCAGTACACAAAAATCAGTTGCATTTCTATACACTAATAATGAGCTATCAGAAAAAGAAGTTAAGAAAACAATCCCATTTACAAGTGCATCATAAAGAATAAAATAACTAGGAATAAATTTAACCAGGAGGTGAAAGTCCTGTATATTGAAAACTCATGACATTAATAAAAGAAATTGAAGAAGACACAAATAAATGGAAAGATATTCCATATTTAGGATTAAAAGAATCAATATTGTTAAAGTGTCCATACTACCCAAAGTAATCTACAGATTTAATGCAATACCTATCAAAGATCCAATAGCATTTTTCACAGAAATAGAACAAGCAATGTAAATTCTGTTGAAATTCTAATGTCATTTTTCAAAAAAATAAACCTAAAATTTGTATAGGACCACAAAAACCAAATAACCCAAGCAATCTTGAGAAAGAACAAAGCTGGAGGCATCATGCTTCCTGATTTCAAATTATTTTACAAAAATATAGTAATTAAAACAGTATGGTATTGGCATAAAAACAGACACATAGATCAACTGAACAGAATTAAAAGCCCAGAAATAAATCCATGTATATATCAATTGATTTATGAAAAAGGAGCCAAGAATGCACAATAGGGAAAGGACTCTCTTAGGGGAAGAAGAGATGAACTCAGTGAGAACTTCAACAAAGAGATATTAACCATAAAAAAGGACAGAGAAACCATAAAAAAGGACTAGTTAGAAATGAAGAATACAAGAACTGAAATGAAGAAGCTTAGAAGGAATAATCAGCACACTAGATGAAGCACAGGATCGAATTAGCGATTTGGAAGACAAGGTAGCAGAAAAAAAAACAATCATAGCAGCAAAAATAGAAAAGAATACAAAACAAGTGAGGATAGTTTAAGAAACTGCTGGACAATAATATCAAGCAGAACAACATTTGCATCATAGGGATACCAGAAGGAGAAGAGAGAAAGCAAGGGATTGAGAACCTATTTGAGGAAATAATGACTGAAAAGTTTTCTAACCTGGCAAAGGAAATAGACATAAAAGTCCAGGAAGCACAGAGAATCCCAAACAGGATGAACCCAAACAGACCCACACCAAGACACGTTATAATTAAAGTGGCAAAGGTTAAAGACAAAGAATCCTAAAAACAGCAAGAGAAAGGCAGCTGGTAACTTATAAGGGACCCCCATAAATCAACTGATTTCTCAACAGTAACATTGCAGGCAAGAAGGGAGTGGCACAAAATACTCAAAGTGATGAAAAACAAGGACCTACAACCAAGAGTACTCTACCCAGCAAGGCTATCATTTAAAACTGAAGGAGAGATGAAGTCTTCCCAGATGAGAAAAACCTAAAAGAGCTCATTACCACCAAACCAGTATTACAAGAAATGTTAAAGGGACTTCTTCAAGAAGAAGAGGGCGGCAGGGTGGAGAACAAAAATATGAATAATAAAATGACAATAACTATGTATTTATCAATAACCACTTTAAATGTAAATAGACTAAATGTTCCAATCAAAAGACATAGGGTAGCGGAATGGATAAGAAAACAAGACCCACACATATGCTGTCTACAAGAGAGCCACTTCAGATTGAATGACACACACAGACTGAAAGTAAAGGAATGAAAAAAAAGATATGTACTTCATGTGAATTGAAACAAAAAAAATGCTTATATCAGACAAAATAGGCTTTAAAATAAAGTCAATAATAAGAGACAAACAAGGACATTGCATAATGATGAAGGTATCAATCCAACAAGAGGATATAACCCTTTTAAACGTTTATGCACCCAACACAGGAGCAACTAAATGTATAAAGCAAATATTAATTGACATAAAGTGAGAGGTGGACAGTAATACAATCACATTAGGGGACTTTAACACCCCATTGACGCCAATGGACAGATCTTCCAGACAGAACGTCAACAAGAAACAGCAGCCTTAAATGACATATTACAACAGATGGATTTAATTGATCTTTCTAGAGCATTTCACCACAAAGCAGCAGAAGATACATGCTTTTCAAATGAACATGGAACGTTTTCCAAGGTAGACGACGTTAAGCCAGAAAACAATTCTCAATAAATGGAAAAAGATTGAAATTATATCAAGTGTCTTCTGTGACCTCAATGGTTTGAAACTAGAAATCAATTAAAAGAAAAAAAAAGAACCCTGAAAACACAAACACATGGAAGCTAAATGCCATGCTACTAAATAATGAATAATGAATGTGTCAACGAGACCAAGGAAGAAACCAAAAGATATCTAGAGACAAATGAAAATGAAAACACAACAACCCAAAATCTGTAGGACACAGTGAAAGCAGTCCTAAGAGAGAAATTTATAGCAATATAGGCCTACTTCAAGAAACAAGAACAATCTCAAACAAATAATTTAACCTTACACTTAAAGGAACTAGAAAAAGAACAGCAAAGAAAGCCCAAAGTGAGTACAAAGAAGGAAATAATAAACATCGAAGAGGAAATAAAAGAAATAGAGTCTAAAAAGAAAATACAAAAGATCAATGAAATCAAGAGCTGTTTCTCTGAAAAGATAAAATCGATAAACCTTTAACCAGACTCACCAAGAAAGAGAGAGGACTGAAATAAATAAAATGAGAAATGATAGAGAAGTGACAGCTTTTACCACAGAAATACAAAGGATTCTAAGAAAATGTTATGAACAATTATATGCCAACAAATTGGTCAACTGGGAGAAATGGATAAATTCCTAGAAATATCAAAATCCATGACTAAATCAAGAAGAAACAAAAAATCGGAACAGACTGATTACTACTAATGAAATTGAATCAGTAATCAAAAAACTTCCAACAAACAAAACCCCTATACCCGATGGCTTCACAAGTAAATTTTACCAAACATTCAAAAAAGACTTAACACCTATTCTTCTCAAACTGTTTCAAAAAATTCAAGAGGAGGGAAAGTTCCCAAACTCATTTTACGAGCTCAGCATTACCCTGATTTAAAAACTAAACAAACATAATAGAAAAATAAAATTATAGGCCAATATCCCTGATGAACATAGATGCAAAAATCCTCAACAAAATATTAGCAAACCAATTCAGCAGTACATTTAAAAGATCATACCCCATCATCAAGTGGGATTTATTCCTGTAATGCAAGGTTGGTTCAATATCCACAAATCAATTAACATGATAACATTACATAAACAAAATGAAAAATAAAAATCATGTAATCATTACAATAGATGCAGAAAAAGAATTTAACAAAATCTAGCATCCATTTATGATAAAATTCTCAGAAAAGAAGGAATAGAGGGAATATACCTCAACATAATAAGAGCTATATACAGCATGGTTAACATAATCTTCAATGAGGAAAAGCTAAAAGTGGTTTCCATAAGATCATGAACAAGACAAGGATGACCACTTCCACCACTTTTATTCAACATATTGTTGGAAATCCTAGCCACAGCAATCAGACAAGGAAAAGGAATAAAAAGCATCCAAATTGGAAAGGAAGAAGTAAAACTCATTATTTACAGATGACCTGATACCATGTAAAGAGAACACTAAAGATTCCACTGAAAAACTATTAGAGCTGATAAATGAATTCAGTAAAGTAGGGTACAAAATTAATATTCAGAAATTGGTTGCATTTTTATACACCAGTAATGAACTGTCAGGAAGAGTAATTAAGGAAACAATCCCATTTATGATTGCATCAAAAAAAAGGTAAAATACCTAGGAATAGATTTAACCAAGGAGGTAAAAGACCTGTACTCAGAAAACTATAAGACACTGAAAAAGGAAACAGAAGAAGATACAAATGCATGGAAGCATATATTGTGCTCATGGAAAAGAAGAGTTAACATCATTAAAATATCCGTACTACCCAAAGCAATTTACAAATCAGTGCAATCCTGATCAAAATACCAATGACATTTTTCACAGAACTGGAAGAAATAATCTTAAAATTTATATGGAACCACAAAAGACCTTGAATAGTCACAGCAATCTTGGGAAAGAAGAAAAAAATTGGAGGTATCATGCTACCTGATATCAAACTATACTACAAGTCTCTAGTAATCAAAAAAGTGTGGTACTGGCATAAAAACAGTCATATAGATCAAGGGAATGGAATCGAGTGCTGAGAAATAAACCCCTGCCTCTATGATCAATTAATCTATGACAAAGGAGGCAAGAATATATAATGGGGAAAAGACAGTTTATTTGATAGATGGTGTTGGAAAAACTGGACTGATACATGCAAAACAATGAAACTGGACAATTTCTTACACCACATACAAGAATAAACTCAAAATAGATTAAAGACTTAAATGTGAGCCCCAAAACCATAAAACTCCTGGAAGAAAACATAGGCAGTAAACTCTCTGACATTGCCCTTAGTGATATTTTGCTGATCTATCTCTGTAGGCAGGGAAAACAAAAGAAAAAATAAACAAATGAGACTACATCAAACTAAAAAGGTTTTGCACAGCAAAGGAAACCACCTACAAAAATGAATAGACTACCTACTGAATTGGATAAGATATTCACCAATGATACATCCAATAAGGGCTTAGTATGCAAAATTTATGAAAACTCATACAACTTAACATCAAAAAAGCAAACAATCCAATTAAAAAATGGGCAGAGGATCTGAAGAGACGTTTCTCCAGAGGACATACAGATGGCCAATAGACCTATGAAAAGATGCTCAACATCACTAATCATCAGAGAAATGCAAATTAAAACTACAGTTAAGATATCACCTCACACCTGTCAGGATGGCTATTATCAATAAATCAACAAACAAGTGCTGGCGAGGATGTGGAGAAAAGGGAACCCTTGTGCAATGTTGGTATGATTGCAAATTGGTGAAGCCACTATGGAAAACGTTTTGGAGGTTCTTAAAAAAGAAAAATAGAACTACCTTATGACCCAGCAATTCCACTTCTGGATATTTTTCTGAAGAATTCCAAAGCATTAATTTGAAAAAATATATGCACCCTTATGTTTATTGCAGTATTATTTACAATATCCAAGATATGGAAGCACCTCATGTGACCATCAATAAAAGATTGGATAAAGAAGATGTGGTACATATATACAGTGGAATATTACTCAGCCATAAAAATGAATGAAATCTTACCATTTATGACAACATGGATGGACCTAGAGGGTATTATGCTAAATGAAATAAGTCAGACAGAGAAAGACAAATACCATATGAGTATGATCTCACTTATATGTGGAATCTAAAGAATAAAATAAACAAACAAAAACAGAAACAAATTCATAGATACAGAGAACAAACTTATGGTTACCAGAGTGGAGGGGGATTGGGGAGCTGGGTGAAAAAGGTGAAGGGATTAAGAAGTACAAATTGGTAGTTACAAAATAGTCATGGGGATGTAAAGTACAGCATAGAGAATATAGTCAATAACATTGCAACAACTATGTATAGTGTCAGGTGGTCAGGTGGGTACTAGACTAATTGGGGGATCACTGCATAAATTATATGAATGTCTTCAATGTAGTTGTATAATATATTAAATTCTAAAGAAATCTAAGGTAGGTGTGGTGGAATTCATCTTCAAAGATGTTACAGTTGAAAGTGTTGACTACAAGGGAACCTTAATATACCATCTTTTTTTATAGTAGAGCTATGTAAAATTTACTCTACCATCCTCTAATATGCCTATTTAATCCTCAGTGAACCAGATGTAGCATTTTCCCCCTCCATGGCATGTTACTCTTTCATGCATGTACTACACAGAGACCTTATGGGGTTTCCAGGCTATTGGGAAGGACAGACACTAACTAAATTCATTGGCAGTGTGATTTCAAATAGTGATCTGCAGTGAGGAAAAGTGGAGTAGAGATAGAGAGTAAAGTGGAAAGCAGTGACTTATTTTAAGGAGAGTAAGGGAAGACCCCACTGGAAAGCAGGAAAGTGAAGGAGTAACCATGCAAAGTCTGGGGGAGGTAATGGGACAGAGTGTGCAAAGGCACTGAGGCAGGAACAAGTTTGGTATGTTTGTGATACAAAATGAGTTCAGAGAAGTAGGTGGGGGCCAGGAAATTGAGGGCTACATGTATGTGGACCATAGTAAGGGAACTATTGTAAGTGTGATGGCACGTTTTAAGGAGTGTGAGCATATTTACTAGTTATCGGGAGAGAATGGACTATCGGAGAGGAGAAACAGGACCATCTAGAAGTTCAACAGCCTAGATGAAAGGTGAGGGTGGCTTGGACTGGACAGGTAGGCAGAGGTACGTAGTCGGTCTACTGAAGGCAGAGCACATAGAATGGGCTCATGTCGGGCGTGAGGAGGAGTCAGAAGACAAGGACTGTTCCTAGGTTTGGGGCTGAATCACCATGCAAGTGGGGATGACATTTTCTGGGAGGGAGAAGGAATAGATTTATTATTTCTTGATGAAAAAATAAAAATAAATAAAATAAAATGAAATAAAAATAGAAACAGAAACAGAAAAAAATCACCTTGATCTGACCTGAGTGTGTGAGTTCAGTCTGGTAGCTGCTGCTAATTCCCAGAATTCCGTGGTTGGAGCTTCAGGGCAGGAAAAGGGTTTCTTTCACAGGACAGTGGAGAGACCCAGCCTAGGAGCTGGGACACTTGAGTCTAGTCCACATCTGCTGCAAAGTAGCAGTTTGATCAGGGCACATCATTGTGCCTGTCTGAGTTTCAGTTTCCTGTGTATCTGTTTAGTCTGCCTTTCAGAGCTTTGTAAACCATTTAATGTTGAATCCAGACACAGGGTGCCTTCACTATTACCTGCGCTCCTGTACAGCAAGCATTCCTTTTTAGAATCATGACCTAGAGGATACATGAAAGGCCAGGTCCTCAGAGGACCGCCCCGGACGTGCTGGCTCTATTAATAAGCCCACCGATTCACCCCCGGCCCCTCACCCATCACTCACTGCACACCCATCACGTACCCAGCTAGCACTGTGCACCAGTACTCAAAACATGGCATAGCCAGAACCTTTTCAAGAGAGAAACAAAGGCATATTCTGATGACTCCCCGAGTATCCAGCAAATTAAATTTACTTTTCATAATCTAAGGATTCTTGCCAACTGAGGTGGTTGGTTTGTTTTCATTATCACTGCCTTCCTATGTTAGCATGCGCTGTGCTTTGTTTCCGGGGGATGTTTGCATCCGCCTTACCCTAGATTAAGCAAGCCATACAAATGAGAAGCCACAGCAAGAAGCTAACTTCTTAAGGAAATAGTACCCTTTGCAACAATATGGATGGAACTAGAGAACATTATGCTAAGTGAAATAAGTCAGTCAGAGAAAGACAAATATCATGTGATCTCACTTATA
>NW_017731957.1:135162-153338 GCF_001890085.2 Hipposideros armiger
AAAAAAAGAAGCTAACTTCTTCCCTCCAAGCACCGCCTAATTGGTCTCGTCAGAGAACTTCTTTCCTTTCTCCCTCTTAAGTGCCATCTTGAAAAGTCCCAGTTACCTGTCACCTAAAGTAGACACCTCATACATTGAACGGAGAGGTAGAATGGATTTTGAAAGGACAATTTCGGGAGCTAATCTAGACCATTAGATGTTTTCCTTGCTAACAGGAGCCTAATTCCATTATATCTGTGAAAAGACTATTAAGACAGGTGGTTTTTTTTTTTACTCCTAGTACTCTATTTAAACTTCTAAAGGCATTCAGATTGCCAGCTCACCAGCTAGGGTGAAAAATGAAGTGGAGCCACGAAACAGTTTTCTTGGATAATTTCTGGAGAAACTCACAATCCTTCCCCAAAAATACTACGGAATTCATGGGGCCCGTGATAGTGAGAAGAAGCCCCCCTCCAAAGATGTGAACGTGCGCTTCCAAAAGCGCGGTCTGGTCACACAGACGTTGGGGGCAGGCTAAATCAGGGGGCACTCACTCAGGAACCTGCCAAGGAAGGATGCAGGTCCACTTAACATGCAGGCTGAAAGCAAAAGGGCAGTGGGCCTGTTGTTTGGGGACAAAATCAGTCAATAGTTTTGTAATTTCTGCCATTTCAGAAAAAGATTTTTTTCGTATGTATAATTGCTTTTGCAAAACAGATTCATTATGCATGAGCCCGGTGCAGTCCTGCGATTTCCCCCTTGACTTCCTGTATCCTTCTCCCACTCCTTTCCCCAGACTGAAGTATTGAACCAGTTTGGGTTTGATAGATCCAAGGCTGGCTTCAAAACCTTCCTGCCCAACCCTTCAAACAAGCTCAAATTGCAACAGTTGAGGTAAACAGGCCTCTGTGTGACAACCTGCAAGTCATTGTTATAATAGAGTAGCTTTAATCCAAACATAATTGACCTTGATGTGTGAGTGCTGTGTAAAGGATGACAGTTCTGCTAGCCTGGTTGACTGCTGTCAGATAATAGGAAGAACTTCCATTCGGGGAGTATTTAAGCTGGAGAGACCCTCTGGACTGGAGAAGGCACTTGACAGTCACCTTTAGTGAGCGAAGTCGGCTGCAGGGGCTGGACATGAGGGGAAGGGGAGGATTCCTCACCCTGCCTTTTACTGGACTCTAGAGCTGTGCCGAGGACCCGAGTGAGGTCACGTTCAGAGTCTTCCTGGAAGAGGCTCTCAGTGGGTCTCTCACTTCCTATTCAAGTCTAGTTGTCTTGGCAGTATTTTCCCATATTTTCAGGTGAAAAAAACCTCCTTAACCTAGCCAGAAGAATGAGGACTGTGATTTTAAAATAATATTTAGGTTAAAGAAATTTAACGTACAATTCCCGCAGTGCTCCTTGGTAGATATTCAGATCAGTTTCTACTGCTTCAGGATTCCCATTTAAAATGGTGACAGTGGCCCCTAGCACCCGGAAGCACACCTAAGGAAGACTGTGACGGCTGGGAGATTAATCTGTTTCTCCTGTGTCCCTGATCACATGCCTGCGCCATCGTGGCTGCTCGGTGCATGTCTGCAGGAGTCGTGCAAGTTTGATATTGTTAGTGATAACAGTCTTTGATTCCATGAACCTTTTATACTGTTTAAAATTCATCTCGACTCCAGTTTTTAAAATAATAACGAGCCATTGGTGTATCCTTTGGCAAGCCATGTAAACTCTTGTGGCCTCTTTTTTACCTGTTAGAAGTTATTGGCTAAGCACTAACCCAGCACAGCACCCTGAGCCAGGCACTGGGGAGTCGCAGTCAGAGCTTACTTCGGTAATGAGATGTTTGAAAACCTAGATGGAAGTAAGATATACGTGTAGAAGCAAACAGGCTTAAAAAGTTGAATGGTTAATATTTAGAAAGTTTAGTGTATTTACTGCTAACCAACATTAGGCAGAAAAATGCTGAATTATTTTCATAATGTACCCAAGAAAGGCTACTGTAGTTGATGCTGGCATGGAAATATATGTATACAGATAAGCTGAAATTATTCCATGTGAACGTGTGAGACATGGTATGTGTGGCGATTTTACATTCATACCTTGTGTGTTGGTCATAAAGACCCACCCGATTGCTGCCAACCACCCCAGGCTTTAGGGGTAATCCTCTAGCTCATTATCCCCCATCCGCTTTTGCCAACAGAAATGTGGATCCCTATAGGTTCAGGTTAATACTGTATTTTCTGTTCCCCACCCAAAGTTTTATATGTTAGAGCCTATATCAGACAATTTGTATTTCATCTGTTTTACAAAATAAAGATTAACAATAACAACGTTGTTGTACCATTTAGACACAGTAACAGCCTATGAGTTTACTTGTACACATATCAAATCCAGCCTGGCATTAAATTTAATGTTTTCACGATAAATGGTTTTAAGCTTAAACAGCCACAGAGACAACTGTCAAACATTGTCAGCTGGAACCGATGAAAGAGAAAAATGTGGCATCTGAAGAGCAACTTGCAAGATGATGTAAATATTTTATTTTCTTCTTGGAAAACCCTCACCAGATTTACCCGCTCATCGCTAATGTTTGAGCAACCTGATAATTTATGGGGACTCCATCACTGGGCTTTTCCACGAGGGAATAAGATGAATGACTGCTCCCCCTGTGTGGCTGTTTAGCGGGATATTAATGGGCAGGGTGGCTAATCTGTTCTCATTGTTCCTGCAGAAGTTTTGCAGTGCTTTGGGGAGCCATTTATCCTTAGCACTTGCACGATGGCCTGTTTTCAAATAAACCTAGAGCAAACATCTAGTTATCTATTCCTGTGTAGCAAACTGTCCCCCCAAACTCTGTGACCTAACGTCCTGACTTATGCTCAGGCATCCTTGTTTCTGTTCTGCCATGTCGGGGCCTTGTCCAGGAAGATACAGACTGGGAGTGGGTGACAGCAGGGCTGAGTGAGGCCTCTTCACACCCGCGTCTGCCAGGGACACAGCTGGGCCTTGAACAGTCATAAGAGCCCATCTTTTTGCGAAGGGAGAGGACACAGCCCGCGCCTCTCAAAGAGAGCTATCAAGGTCATATCCGAGGGAGACCATATAGGGTGTAGTACATCACTGCTGCCATACTTGAGAAAGCGACTGTGCCATGCTCCATGAGGAGAGTCCCTAGGTAATGAATGAGTGGGGCCCTCTAACTAAAATAAGCCTGAAAATCTGTTTATAGGAAGATGGCTGCCGTTGTAGTTTTTCTTGAGGCTCTACCATCAGTGTATGCCCGGCCTGGTACCTGGATGGGAGACTCGAGTGCTAAATTGACAATGGATAACCAATATGAGTATTTTCTATGCACTTAAAATGTAACTAAAAGAGCTTCTACCCCTCTGAACAATCACATCGTGACACCTTAGATCTAGGCTACCTCTTTTCTTGAATAAAGGTGATGTTACTCTGATTAGAGCATGTGGGAAAAGCAGATTCTTTCATCTGAAAATTGCTTAAGATTTGACTCCATACTCTCTGTTACAGAAAGATGTTTTTCAAATAAATGAGTTCTTTGAAGAAATTTTTATTTTTTAGTTTCTTGATCTATCTAGCCATGATAAATAAAACTAGATAAGAGACTGATGTGAATATGCAGCATATACCTTCAATTAGATGTACACAAACTGTTTCTCTTCTTATTGTCAAGGGGATTGCCCAAATGTGTAGTGCTTATGAATTGTTATTGAACAGAAGGGGACTATGTGAAAAGTCATCAAAGTTTTTATACTTTTAATTTATTGCTTCAGTTCTGTTTTTGGCTCTGGAGCAATTTCTTCTTTTCATTTTCTCAAAATTAATGTAAAGACATTGTGCTTACACAAAAGCTGTGTGCCCTTGGATCTGTCACTGGCCCAAGCCTTCTTGGTGAGCTCTGATCCCAGAAGGATCAAAAAACCTCTTAGATCCCAAAGCGTTCTAAGAACTGTGCTAAGAATTGGTCCTGCTTCGTGGGAAGTGAAACAGCCGATAAGCGTGTGTGGCAGTACCTCAGCTAGACAGGTCCTGGGCCTATGACTGTGTGCTGTGTTCCCAGTCCTGTCTCCGGCGCCCGGGGAATGTGAATTCACCACAGGTCTGTTATACTCCTTCGCTGGAGCTGGTAAGTGGTGATGATTTCTAAACTCTAGGAGAAGCAAAGCTACCATTTACTGAACACTTCCCATGTGCTGTGCACTGAGTCATAACTGCATTATTTTATTTGTCTTCACAATAATCCTTGGAGGTAGCTTTTATTATCCCAATTTTACAGATGAGGATATTGAAATTCTAGGAGAATGAGTAACTTGTAGAAGGTCACACAATATGTAAGTCGTGCAGCCAGCCTCTCCGACTACTTTCAGCAATTTGTAGAGATTAAATTAGAAGCAGTTCCCCTCCTTTCTTGGAAAAATAAACCTAATAGGAAACTCAGAAGTCATAAAGGAAAAGAGTGATAAATTTATCCACATAAAAATTTAAAGCTTCTGCTCAGCAAAAATTGGGTCAAGGATATTTAACAAACTCTAGGGGAGTGGGGAGGAAGAATTTCCATGCCATGATGAAAGACTTATTTTCTTAATATAACAGATTTTGTCAGTCAGTGAGAGAAATACAGACTGCTAGTAAACAGAGGAGAGGGTGCTCAGCCTCTCATTATTAGAGAAGTACAAATTAATAACTGCACGTTATCTTTTCCAGCTGTTGGATTGGCAAAGATTTTAAAAGTTCCTAATACTCAGTGCTAATCCTCAAATGTATGAGATAACAGGTACTATCTGTCTACATTATTTGTGGACATGCAAATCAGTACGATTCTTCAGGAAGGCAGTTTCACAATATATATCAAATTTTAAAATACACATACTCTGTGACTCAGATTTTACTTATCCCACAAATATCTTAGTCAGGTATTCCTAGATGTGGGTACCAGTACGTTCACTGCAGTGTTTCATGTTATGCCAAAAACTGTGTTTCAACAGAAGACTAGTTACATAAATTATAGAACGTTTATATTATGGAATACTAGCAGTCATTGTAAAGAATTACATCCACCAATAAGAAAAGATGACCAAGATATACTGAAAGAACCAAGATGTACAACATTCTGTAGATTATTACCCCATTTTCCACTTTTATAAACATGTAGACTTTTGTGCATAGAAAATATCTAAAAAGACATAAAGAAAATGGTTAATAATTACTATCTCTGTAACAGTGGACTGAAATTGGGGATATGTTCTACTCTTCAATTCACACCCCATTCTGTACAATTTAAAATTTTATTACGAGCATATATTTTTTAATAAAACAATAATGTTAAAAATCCAGTGTGGAATACATTCATTAATTAGGCCCCTGTTTGCAAGAAGCAGCTTGCATAAGTGGATCATCCCATATTGATAAATAAAACTTACCCAACCCTGGAGAACAGATATCAGCAACTTAATAAACAATAAAGGTAATAAAAATTGTAGCAAAACCTACGAGAATCTCTTGGGAATGAGTCTGTCTGGCTAAATGACTTTTTCAGCCTACCAGAAATAGGAAGAAAAAAAAAGGGGGGGGGAAGGATGCTTTCTGAGACATTATCCAATTCCAGTGTATTTTAATACCTTTTTTTCCTATTTACCAAAGAGATATATTCATTGTCAGATTTGGAAAATACCAATAAGCTCAAAGAAAAAAATGAAAATCTCACATGGGCTTCATTTTCCGTGTTTGTACATTTAGACACAGATAACAATTACAAGATTATGTCTAAGCAAAGAGAGCACATTAATAGCTGAACTGTTGATTGATTAGGATGAATTTTAAATCTTTTTAATTGAGTTATATGAAAGGTAAAGGAAACAGGCTTGGGGGTGGAGAATTGGAGGGTGTTTAAGAGTCTGAGAGGAGAACTAAAAGCATTCTTTGAGAAGTACTGAAATTTCTAGCCAAGTTAGGTTCACGTTCCTCACTGAAGAGAGTCCTAAGCCAGCACTGCATAAAACTTTGGAGATGAAAAGATATGTAACTCCATTTTACAAATGAGAGGTTTGTGTCCAGCTTATTCATTAATTTCATTTAAAAAATATTTATCAAGAGCCCAATGCAGCAGTCTTTTCATTTCCTGTTTCTGTGATACAAAAGAGTACCTTCCTAGGACATTGCTCATTATTCACTTAGGAAATAGGTCTTGCTTTCACTAAACAAAATCATGAGCTACAACTAAAATTGATGATTTGCTTTTGAAGTAGTTTCAGGTCATTATTTTAACACTGTGTTCACACAGAACCTGTTTTACATTCATTTGCAGACTTCAAATATCTAATTTCAGGGTGAAGCTTAGCTGAGAGACATTAGAGCCTTTTGAACTGGCTTCGGTTTGGTGTGAAGTGAGAGGTCTGAAAAAAATATCAAGCTCAATCCTCAACTTAAAAGCCACACTTATTTTTTTAATTAAAAAATCCAATATTATTTGAATCTTCCTAACAATAGATTTGTGTCACGCTCTTTAGTTAAAACTCTGAATGTAGAAAACTGGCTTTGAGGAAGTCTGGATTGAAATAGAGAGCAGAGGTGAAAGCCCAATAATGTCTGATTCTCTCTAGCCATGATCTAGGGAACAAGGGAAGGAAGATGAAACACTATGGCCAAGAACACTTATGTCAGAAATATCTTCCTAGGAACGCTTCAGGAGCTTAGGAAACCCTTCTGAGACGTGGGGACTTGTGGCATTTCCCCAGTGATCCATGTGCTATGTGAGTCCTTGAGGCCAGGGTCTTTAAGCAACGTTCCCCTCCTCCATGGACTGTGGGCAACAGGCTTACCGGGCCACTAGGAGCCTCAGGTCACCTCTGCCAGGTTCCTCAGGGAGTGAAGTCACTTATATCAGTTGTAATTGGCCAGGCTAATGTTGCAGTAACAAATAACCTGAAAATTGCTCCCACTTCACCCAACAAAAGTGTGTTTCTCATTCTGTCTACCTGTCAGTGGGCACTGTCCGTATCCTTCTTACTCTGGGAACTGGGCTCTGTCCTCTCAGTTTTTCCTGCGGCACCTGGGTTGCAGGGAGGGAAGGAAGAACCCTGGAGAATGCAGGCTGGGCCCACACCACCTGCTCAGAACCAGTTATGGGGCCCTTTCTACTGTAAGGGGGCAGGCATGCAGTCCCCCCCCCCATGTGTCTGGAAGGAGAGAAGTGACATGGGCAACAAAGTCTTCTCCACCAGGAGAAAGCAAAGGCATCCGTACCGACGCTCTGCTATTCTGTTAGGACTGCCGGGTAGGACCGTATGCCGAAGTAGACTATAGTTTTATATGATCTTTTAGATCTTAGTAAGGCTTTTTACAAGTCCACGCCATAGCAACAGCCTCTTGTGTGGTAGCATGGATATGATAGGATTGCGCCTCCTTAGTGATCCTGCTACCAAGATTCATTCAGACTTCTGTATCAGACTTCCCACCTCCATCTCCTTCAGTAGCTTCCTTACTCATCTCCTGCTTCATTCCCTCCCCTGAAACCAAGGTTGCTTGATTCATCTTTAGGAAGCTCAGGTTTGATTATATCACCCCACACAGAAATTTCTGGTCATTGCCCATTGTCTATAGTTTTGCTATTAAACTAGTCCATGGGCCAGCAGCCTCAGCATCACCTGGGATCTTGTTAAACGCAGCCACTGGGGCCCCACCCAGGCCTCCTGAGTCAGCCGCTGCATCTTACCAAGACCCAGGGAATTTACGTGCACATTCAAATTTGAAAAGCTTATTCCTGGGTATTTTATTCTTTTTGTTGCAATTACAAAAGGGATTTTTTTTCATTTCTTTTGTTTTTGAAATTTTATTGCTAGTATATAGGACTGCAATGGATTTTTGTACACTGGTTTTTGTATCCTGCAACTTTACTGTATCTGTTTATTGTTTCTGATAGGTTTTTGGTGGAGTCTTTAGGGATGTCTATATAAAGAATCATGTCATCTGCAAAAGGGGACAATTTGACTTCTTCATTTCCCAATTTGGATGCCTTTTATTTATTTCTTTTGCCTGATTGCTCTGGCTAGGACTTCCAATACTATGTTAAATAACAGTAATGGAAGGGGGCATCCCTGTCTTGTTCCTGATCTTAGAGGGAAGCTTTCAGTTTTTCACCATTAAGCATGCTATTAGCTGAGGGTTTGTTGTATATGGCCTTTATTATGTTGAGATATTTCTATACCCTTTTTATTAAGTGTTTTAATCATAAATAAATGTTATAGCTTGTCAAATTTTTTTCTGCATATTGATATGATCATATGATTTTTATCCTTTATGTTGTTTCTGTGATGTATCGTGTCAATTGATTTGCGTACATTGAACCATCCTTGTGCCCCTGGGATAAACCCACTTGATCGTCATGTATAATCTCTTAAATGTATTATTGTGTTTGATTTGCTAGTACTATTTTCTAGGATTTTTGCATCCGTGGTTCATCAGAAATATTAGTCTGTAGTTTTGGGGTTTTTTTAAAGATTTTATTGAGGGAATTGGGGGAGGGGAACAGTGTTGGAGAATTGAGGAAGGGGAACAGAAAGTTGCTGTCCTTTTGTTCTTCAGTCTACTTGTGGAGGACATCGCTTCACTGGCCCATGTTGGTATTATGATCATTGTGCTCTTCCCGGCCGAGGCAGTCGGTTGCCAGCCATTGGATGGCCACTCACGGCGGCTCACGGCAGCTCTCACTGGCTGCCAGCGCTCACGCTGACTGCGGCCACTCACGATAGCTCACGGCAGCCCACTGCAGCCCCACTGCAGCCTACACTGTCACCGGCGAGTCACAGCAGCCCAACTCCAGGTCGAGCTGTTGTGCACCATCTTAGCTGTAGAGGGCGCAGCATCACTGGTCCATGTGGGATCTGAACCAGTGGCCCTGTTGTTTAGAACTCACGCTTCTAAGCCAACTCTTAACCAACTGAGCTACTCAGCCGGCCCCTGTAGTTTTCTTCTTCTTTTTTTTTTTTTTTTGTGGTTTCCTTACCAGGTTTTGGTATCAGGGTAATGTTTGCTTCATAAATGAGCTAGGAAATATTGCCTCTTCTTCAATATTTTGGAAAAATTTGACAGGGACAGGTATTAAATCATCTTTGAATGCTTGGTAGAGTTCACTAGTGAAGCCATTTGGCCCTGGACTTTTGCTTTGGGGAGGTTTGGGATGATTGTTTCAATTTTCTTACTGTTGATCGGTTTATTTAGATTTTCCACTTCTTCATAATTCAGTCTAGGAAGGTTATATATTTCTAAAAACTTGTCCATTCTAGGTTATCGAATTTGGTGGCATATAGTCTTTCATAGTATTCTTATATGATCCTTTGTATTTCTGTGGCATCCGTTGTAACTTCTCCGCCTTCATTTCTGATTTTGTTTATTTGTGTCTTTTCTCTTTTTTCCCTAGTGAGTCTAGCCAGGAGGTTCTCAAGTTTATTAATCTTTTCAAAGAACCAGCTTTTTGTTGCATGAATGTTTTCTGTTGACTTTTTGTTCTCTATTTCATTTTAATTCTGCTCTCTTTCCTTCTGCTGACTTTGGGTTTCACTTCTTTTTTTTTCTTCTTGTTTCTTGAGATAGGTCTGTAATGATATAAATTTCACTCTTATTACTGCTTTCACAGCATCCCAATAATTTTGATATGTTGTGTTTTCATTCTCATTTGTTTCTATGTATCTTTTGATCTCTCCTTTTATTTCTTTTTTGATCCAGTCATTCTTTAGTAGCATGTTGTTTAACCTCATACTTGTGGTTTTTCTCACTTTGTTTTTGCATTTTAGCTCCAATTTTAAAGCATTGTGGTCAGAGAATATGCTTGCTATAACTTTAATCTTCTTAATTTTGTTGAGGCTAGTTTTTTGTCCCAACATATGGTCTATCTTTGAGAATGTTCCATGTGCACTAGAAAAGGATATCTATAGCCTGATGTTCTGGGAAGAAATGCTCCGTAAATGTTGATTATGTCCATTTGTTCAAATGTGTCCTTTAAGGCAGATATTTCCTTATTGATATTCTGTTGGGTAATCTATCCATAGCTGTCAATGGGGTAGTTACACTGAAAACTATAAGACATTGTTAAAAGAATTGAAGATAACACAAAGAAAAGGAAAAATATTCCGTGTTCATGGATTAGAGGAATGAATATAGCTAAAATGGCCATGTTGCCCAAAGCAATATACAGATATAATGCAATCCTCATCAAAATCCCAATGGAATTTTTTAAAGAAATAGAACCCAAAAATCATCAGATTTGTATGTACACTTGAAACCTATATAATTTCACTAACCAATGTCATCCCAATAAATTTAATTAAAAAATAGAAAAAAAAACATTTTGAAAAGCACTTATCCGTAGCACTGGATCTCAAATCTGGCCACACATTTAAATTACCTGGAGAGCTTTTAAAAATTGCTAATACCCAGTTTCCAGGTCTGGAGTGAGGCCTTGCACCACAATTTTTAAAAGCTCTTAGATGAGTTTGTCATGCAGCAGAGTTTGGGAACCACTGCTATACAAAAACCCAAGTGACATGGACAGCTACCTTCAGTGGGCCCCACCAAAACCTTCCCAGTGCCATTTTCTAATGATGTCAGCCTGATCCCCAGATGCTCTCTATGCTTTTGTGCAAAATGCAGTGTTAGTCTATTAACAGAAATCACCAGATGGTATATGTCTCCTCTAATGACTGACTGGAGAGGCCTTAGGACCACCATATCTACATTTTTTCTTTAATGCCATGACTACCAGTTATGGAGATCCAAACACATTCATTTACTAAATTGAACATTTATTTTCCTGACTAGTAGATTTTAAAACTTGAATATCTCAGATGATAGCATAAGGATAACTTACTATGTTATCGTGTTTTTTTATTTTGTGTTCTCCTTTATTGAACAATAAAAATATGGTAGATAATAGGAAGGATGTGCTTGATTGCATTTTGTTAACTTTGAAGGTTATAAACTGAGAGGCCTTTTAAAATATATATACATATATAGCAATAGCTATGGTAAGCTGCTTTTCATTATTCTCACTGCTTCAACTCACTTAACTTTTGTTTGGTGATGCATATTTGAGAGACACCTGGCTTTGGAGACAGAATTAAATACATATCCTTGACTTCCCTGATACCTTTTCTAATGAAGTGAGGATGTCAGACAGATGTCTACAAGGGCTCTGCCAACCAGGTGGGTGGCTCACAGAACACAGCCCGGCCTTTGGGAGAGCATGCCCCTGTCACCACACCTGTCACAGAACCTTGCTCATGGGTATATCGTTTTCCTTCCCACATGGCCTCACAAGAGGATAAATACTTTTCATTCTGCTTTTATTTGAACAGGGTATTCATTTTCAACAACACTTTTATGGGCTCAGCAAGCAGCAGTTGCTTTTTCATATGAACATTAAATAAGATTCAGGGTCTGCAAAGCCTGCCTCGGAGGGAGGCCCAGAGGATCAGTGGGATTTGGCGGTCTGTGGCAGACAAATGGACTGCCAGTTCGTGGGAGTCTGCCGTCGCCGTGGGCCCCGGCGTTGGGAGGAGGGACACTGTAATTCCGGGGGATTACCTGGGCTCTACGGCTAGCAGCGTTTAGAGAGTTAGAGCCCCGTGTGTGCCATCTCTGGAAAGACCTGGGATTAGTGCTGTCTGCCTGAGCCACCGTAAGTCACCTCTCCTCAGGGCTGCCGTAGCACCTTGCCCAGAACTGTGCTCTCTGCAGGCCAGGAGGTGTGGGGCCCGTGTCAGTTGGCGGAAGCATGCAGGTGACGATTCGTATTATTTCAGTATGAATATAAAGTATGGCTGAATACAAAAGCATGTGCCGGGCCTTTGTCCTGGGCTCTTACTGGGACCTGAGACTTCACACACAGCAGCATCTTCGGACAGGTGCAGAACAGAGGACTCTAACGACACTCCAGGAACCACAGTGACAGGTTCTCTCTCACGGTTGGTTAAGTGCGATACCAAGAACTCACAATTATAGTGCTGGCTATACTTTTGTATTCCACTTCCTCTGACTTCGTCCCTAAAAAAATAATGGAAATAATCATTAAATAAAATAAATTAAAAGTAGGGAGCAGTTAGCTTTCTGTCAACTTTAAGATCATATTAGTAAATAAAAAGGTTAATTGAAATTCTCAGTGTGTTCTAATAAGAACTTTTTATTAGCAACTTATTTTGTGCTTTCATGGGTTACTCATGGCTTGTGGTTGTGTGCAATTCTCGTTATTGCTCACTTTTATTAACACACACAATAAATATTAAAATAGATTTTGGGAGCAGTAGCGTAGCTGAAAAATAGATCTGTGACTTGTCAAATACAAAATATGGCAGTATGTGTATATGTGTGTTCTCACCCCATTTTCACATTCATATTGACTAGTTTTTAATTTAGTCTAGCCTTTCACTGTTTTCTGTTTTATTGTACTGTTTGCTGATTTTGACATCCCCCAAAATTAGAGTTTTCATATAACTTATAAAGTATATCCAATAATCTGGGACTTTTGAAAATTTTTTAAGTGTTTCATTCAGAGTAAGTAAATAAATGAGAAAAAAATGAATATTTTTCTCCCTTTTGGAAATTGTGTTTTATGCTTTTCAATTGTTATACCAGTGAAATATTTTTAAATGTTCCTTTAACAAAGTACATACTCAAACAGATTTCTAGTAGCATGTTTCTTCAATATTGAAAAAACAAAACAAAACAAAACAAAAAAAACTTGGAGGGCAGGGGCATTGCCTGTAGAAATAATGGCATTTATTTTGATCATCCTCAATTAATTAGAATGTTCTATGAGGTGTATGTTCTGATTAGCTCAATATTTTTATTGATCAGTAAAGCTGTTTTAATTTTTATTTCAACTGTTTATCTTTCCATAATGATTTGTACTTTCTGCCTTAGTAAGTAGATAAAATTTGGCTATAATCTCTCTTTGGTAATTGAAATGTTTTTCTAATGGTCTATGATCACAAATATTCCTAGAACTTGGTGGAAAGGCCATTCACTAATTTAATGAATTCATGTAGGTCAATTCTTAGTGTAAAACTCTAGAAGGTGTAGGAGTTCTGGGCTAAAGTCGACTGTCCCTAAGCCATATTTAGGAAGTTTTTGTTTTATTTATTTAAAAGCCAATGCTCGGTCTAACATCTTCTAAAAGTGAAAGAAGATAGCAAAATGAAGTCTGTCTGAGTATTCTGCTTTCTTGGATTTTAGTTCATTAAGATTTTTGGTGAATTGGTTTTGATTTTCCCTTCTTTTCTAGGCATTGTCATGCCCCCAGACACAGTGGCTAAGATAATGAGGGCTGGAGGCCTAACCTGGAAACTTACATGGAGGCTCTGGCGATGGGTTGGCAGTTCAAGAAGGGCTGGGGGTTGGGGGTGGGGGGGGGCTTCTTTCTGCTGTGCCCCCTGGGATGTCACTGTCCTCACAGTCACCCAGTGGGAACACAAGAAATTTTCACATGGAGGGACTTTGGCAGAACCGGTGCATGTGCAGGTTTGGTTTTATGGATATCAGCTTTTCAATATTTATGAGATCCTTCTGTTTCAAAGTGTAATGAGGACTTCTCAAGCTTGAAAACTTCCACAGGCAAAATTTTTTTAAAAGGGGGAGGGGAGGAAGGGAGGGAGGCAAGAAGAAAGAAGTTATAGTGCAAATTAAAATACAAATTATTTTCCTTTAAATTCTCATTTTATGTAATTCACACAATGTCAAGAACAAATATGTAGCACTGTCAAGTCTTTTAGATTATATGTTGTGTTTCCAAAGAATGATGACCCTCTGGTAGCCCCCGGGATGAAAGATTTTCATAGTGTGTTATAATTCTGAAGGCATACACTTAACTATGATCAAACAACATCAGTTCAGTTCAGCCCATTTTTGTTGTTTGCTTACAATCTGATAGATGCAGAGAGATCCCTGCCCTCATGTTGCTTAAGATCAAATACATTATTCTGTGAAATAAGGTTCAGGGACCCCTTGTGGTCTCTGGTGGAAAAACTAGTCTATTGGCAGTTATAATTTTAGAGGAAATGTAAACTGTAAAATCAATTGAGATTTTTGCAGAAACCCTATTGTATTCTTTTTTTTTTTTTAAGCTGAGCCATCCTGCCACCTATTGGTGACTCAGCGGCTACTCAGCTTGGGCTGGAATTGAACCGCTGTTGCTCAGAGCTCAAACTCTTGAGCGAGCTCTTAACCAACAGAGCCACTCGGCCGGCCCTGTATTCTTTTTTTTTTTAAGATTTTATTGGAGGATTGGGGGAGGAGAATAGTGTTGGGGAATCAGGGAAGGGAAACAGACAAGTTGTTGTCCTTTTGTTCTTCAGTCTAGTTGTGGAGGACGTTGCTTCACTGGCCTATGTTGGTGTTATCATTGCGCCCTTCCCAGGTGAGGCAGATTAGTCGGCAGCCACTGGACGGCCGCTCACGGCGGCTCTTGGCAGCTCACACCAGCTGCTGGTCGCTCACGGTAACTTATGGCAGCCCACTGCAGCTTCACTGCAGCCTACGCCGTGGCCGGCAACTCATGGCAGCCCAGCTCCAGGTCAAGCTGTTGTTCACCATCTTAGCTGTAGAGGGCGCAACATCACTGGTCCTAATGTGGGATCCAAACCAGGGTCCTGCTGCTCAGAGCTGGAGTCCTAAGCCAACTGTTAACCAACGTGCCACTTGGCCGGCCCTGTATTCTTAATAATAGGTTTATAGCAGGTATGCATTTTATCCCACAACTCTGGGCATGAGAAATGGCACCTTCCTTAATTGTCTAAATGTGACTGAATGAATTTGTCTCATATGACCCCTACCCACCAGCACCACCACACATACACACCAGATTGGGTGAAGACCTTGAGAGTTTGGGAAAGAGCACTCTCCGCCTGACCACACGGGTCATACCTGTGATATGCTTCGTGGCCAAGCCTGGGAGTCCCTTAAAGGCAGACGGGTCCTCTGCTTCTGTGCAAAGCTGAGCACAGGGGTCTTTCACCAGGGTCCCTGAAGCTTCAGTCTTGATGTTTAGTCCAGCCGGCATCTCTGCGCTCTCCCGGAGAGGTCCTGCCACCCCTAGGAGATGCTGTGCAGGCTCGGGCTGCTGGCTTCCCTTCTCTCGGGACCCTCCAGAACTTCGGTGCCTTCTGGGTTTGTGCCTCCTAATATGCCATAAGCACCTCCCCGCCCCCTTCGCCGTCTTGCTTCCCCATCAGTCCTGTGTCACCTCCTTTTAGTGGGCTTTAGAAACACAATGCTGGGCTCTCCTCCCTGCAGGTGGGTGGCGGGGATGATCAGAGTTTAAGAAAGTTTGTTGACACTGGTCAGATTTTTTTCTTAATAAGGCATGGTGGGAAAGGGTGTTAAACATATGCTACAAGGACTGTCTTGGTTACTGCTCAGCTAACATTCAATTCAAAGGGTGTAATTATCTGCAAATGTACTTTGTCTCATTTACATGTTAATTTTTACATATGCTAAACTTGCCTTTTCATCAGTGGTTAGATCAGTGGTTCAGAATGGCTCACTGAAGTCCAAAACAGGGAAAATAATACATAAATCCTAGAACTCAAATCAACATGCAAATGATAATACTTAACAGGCTTCAAATGTGGCTATGGATTATCAATCTATAAGCACAATGATTTTTCAAAAGAAACCAAAAGAGAAACATACAAATAGGAACTGTGATAATATCTAAAAAATTGAGTTCATTTGGGGAGCCATTCAACTCTAGTCCTGGTAAGTGTTTGTTATGGAATCTTGTTAAATACGTTCCTCCTGTAAATGGAAATAATAATAGAATTTACCTCAGAGTTGTGAGAAAAAAATGAGTTAATATATAGAGAATTATGTACACACTTATGTGCTTTTTGTTATTGGCATTATAATTATTATTAATAATAATATTAACATAAAGCAGAGTAATCTCTATAAGGTTATTGAATTTTTCCAGAACAGATGAAAATAATAGTGCTTTCAGTACAGAAGTGATAAATTATCTTATTAAAGGTGGAGAAGTGACCAGTATTATAGCATTATCATTCGTAGTCCCAAAAGTTGGAGCACGTTACAGTCTGGCCAAATAAACCATAAGCAAATATTTCAGAAACAGGAAGTTTTCACTTTTTAAGTCCAAAATGTTAAATATTAGGAAATCCATGTTTCACATTAACATGATCAGAGAAAAAGCAGAGTGAGCTACTGGCAAAATTCCTCTGCTAAGTGACAGTCAGGGGGCCACCCGATCTGGGTTGGACACAGTGAAGAGCAATTCTGCTCCATGAGCGTGTTAGCAGACACTCCACTTTGCATTTCTGCTGAGGCCACCAAGCAGACCTTTTCACTCAGGTGGGGTACGTGGATGAAGTACTGGATAACTTTCTATTTTATTTATTCCCCAAATCCAAGCCATGGAGGGACTTCCATCATTTAGGTAATGATGATTCCCGGAATGCCGTAGATTGGAAAGAGTGCATTACTGACAGGACCACTACCTGGCCAGAGGAAGGGGCTGCTATGAGAAGAAGGAGGCTGCATCTGCATGCCAGCCTGTGCACTGGCAGGCCCTAGAGGAGGGTCGACCAGATGCTTCCTGTCGTGCTCCAGGGCTGACGAAAGGGCAGCAGTGGGAACAGGCGCCTGTCAGAACCTGCCTTCCCTGGGCCCAGTGCAGAGGGGGTGGGGCACCACATCCCCCTGTCCGATACAGAGGCTCTTGGCTATGGAGGAGAAGGGTGCTTGCACAGAAATAATTTTTATCGAGATAGAATGTATATCCTATAAGATGCACCAGTCTCGACTGTTCACGTCTATGAGTATCAACAATTGTATGTACCATGTAACAACCTCCAAAATCACATCACCCCAGAAAATTCTCTCATGCCCCCTTCTAGTCAATCCTACTCTTTACCCCCTCTCAGAGGCCACTCTCTGACTCCTGTCACGATAGATTAATTTTGCCCGCTCTTGGTCTTCATATAAATGGAATTTTACTTATTTGCTCCCATGGGTGTTGAAATGAGGTAGAAGTATTTCCTTGTGATATTAACCATGCCAGCAGAGAGCTTTTCCTTGATCTCAAAGACTTACTTAACCAATCACTGAGACATAGTCAGCATTTTGAATAGCCTGAACTATCACTGAAATATAACACTTTATAACTTTGAGGTCAGGATGACAGAATTTCATGCAAAACAAAACAAAACAAAACTGAACTTCAGTGCAAATGGCTTGATTTCTGAAAGTTTGCCTCTTTCCCTGTGTTTCTCTTCCGTCATGAGAAGGACATTGGGAAGCCTTAAAGGTCGGAGTTGCTAACTACATCCAAATGCTGTATAGAACATGAGGAAATACTCTCCAAACACAGACAATCAGAGAAGAGACTAGGAATTCACTCACTGCTTTCTTCCTCCCAAGGGGCACAGATTTATCCTTTTAGCTCATGAGTGTTTTCTACTTGTGGATTTCAGATCTAACTCTACTGGTAGTTTCCAGTGAGTTGTGGATTGATCCCCACACCTACTGTCTAACAAAGCCAGTGCACACTCACACTTAGACTAGACGACAGTAATTGCCTTTTAAGATGTTTATTCTAGTGGAAATGGAGCGTAGCACCAACAGCGTGGATAGTAATCGTAGGTAATGTTTTGGAGGCTCACTCTGTTGCAGGTTCCCTTCGCGAAGCTTCACTTCCTATAACCCTCCCATGGGTCTGATTGCTGCCTCCAGTGTACATTGAGGGGATGGAGGCAAGGAGCGCTTAGTGACTTGACCTGCCTGGGGTGACAGAGCCAAGATGTTTGTGGCACCAGGCACTCCAGACCTGTGGCTGTGTCGTGCCCCTGCCACCACCCCCACCAAGGTGCGAGCTTACTGTCCCTGAAGTGCGCAGATACCTTTGCTGAAAGAGTCCTTGCTGATAGCGGCCAAAAGTAATGCTAACTTTTTGTATTTAGCTGAGCCATCCTGCCACCTGTTGGCAACTCAGCTCAGGCCGGGAATCGAACCGGCAACCCTGTTGCTCAGAGCTCACCTCTTTTTTTTTAGATTTTTTTCATTGGGGAATTGGGGGATGGGAGCAGTGCTGGGGAGTTGGGGGAAGGGGAACAGACAAGTTGCTGTCATTTTGTTCTTCAGTCTAGTTGTGGAGGACGTTGCTTCACTGGCCCACGTTG
>NW_017731957.1:154343-158722 GCF_001890085.2 Hipposideros armiger
CAGTTATAGAGTAGCAACGAAAATAATTTTATGGTTGGGGGTCACCACAACATGAGGAACTGTATTAAGGGGTCGCGGCATTAGGAAGGTTGAGAGCCACTGCTCTAGACCCTGAGGCCCACATCCCAGCTGTGTTATGGATACACAGGCCTGGATCACCTGCCTGCACTATGGGTTAATTATGGATAAAATGGGACTCATTTTGTCCTTCTGACTTATCTCTCACAATGGCTTTACCCTTCTCTAGGCCCCCTGGGCATGTGGCCTCAGCATCACCTCCCAGCTCCCTCTTGCTGTCTCCCATCCTTCCCTGCTCACTTCCATCCTCACCTTTTCTCCTTCCACCTGGATTGTCAACCTAGGATAAGTTGTTATTACCTTCCGTTTAAGCTGCTACTTCCTCAGTCTCAATTACTTTTCCTTTGCCTCTCTCCGTACCTTAATTCATCCTAACTGTGGCTATCCAACTAATCTGCGTAGAGAACAGACCAAAAAATCTTCCTAAGAAATGCTAAGTGATTCTGCATCCTCCCTCCTAAAACTCATGTAGCTTGGTCTAATGCTTAAGACCCTTCTGATCCCATCTATCTTAATCACCTTGGGCTGCTGTAACAACCACAGTCTGAGTGGCTTCAACAACAGACATTTATGTCTCACAGTTCTGGAGTCTGAAGTCTTAAGATGCGATGCCCAGCATGGCAGGCTCTGATAAGTGCCCTCTTCCTGGTTTCCTCACATGGTAGAGTGAGAGCTCTCGTCCCTTTATCACCTCATAAGGGCACTAATCCTATCCTCCACCCTCATAACCCCATCTAACCCTAATTATCTCCCAAAGACTCCACCTCCAGATACCATCACATTGGGTTTCAACATAGAAATTTGGGGGAGACAGACATTCAGTCCCTAACACCATCAATGTGTTTTTCTACTTATGTCAGCTCTGCTCAAACCATTTGCAATGTTTTCATTTCTTAAGCTCCACGTGGCGCACCCGAGCCTCTGCTCATGCTTGCCCTCCTGCAGCCGCCCTTCTCTGCCCCGTGAACTCTTGCCTGTCTTTCGTGGCCCCTCCTGAATGACACTGCTTGTTTCCCAGTCTCTTTTGCTCGCTCCCTCCTTTGAACCTCATCACGCTTCGCAGTTTATTCCTTGTTGATTGGTCATCTTAATCTTCTCTCTTCAACAGTGACATACTTGTCTTTCTCCCTCCATGAGATGGCAAGTTCTCGGAGGCAGGGGCCTTGGCGCCATCATGTCCCTCGCACATGGTGATCAATATTTCTTGAATTAACCTTGGCCAGTGCTGCCCCCACTTCAGATCTCCTCCCTACCCCCAAGTGATGATGCCGACTTCTTAGAGACTTGCTGGCCATGGGGCATGGCTGGCCACCCATGCTACTCACCTGCCGTGACCCCTGAGAGTATCCAGAGGAGGTTCTTTCAAACCCAAGGCTACACCAACTGCTGGGTTTCCCACCAAGGAAGGCTCCACTCAGCTTGCCTTTGAATGAGCTTCGGCTACTGAACTGAGCAAGCCCTGTCTGACCACGTCACCTTTCTCTGTTGTTTCCCATTGTTTACGGCAGAGAAATGCACTCAGCGCACTCCTCCCATTACGCCCCTTTTGTTGGTTCTGTTACTCCCTCTCCATCCTTGAGATCTGCCGAGTGCTACTGGATGAAATGATCGGAACAGCATCTCCACGAAGCTTTTGTCAGACCTTGCCGCAGTATGCGAAATTGCAGCCTTTGTCCGTGTACGCAGGTCCCGTTGCTTCCATCTCACAGTCGGCGACACGGTAATGAAGACTGAGCGGAGATAGCTTAGCTTTCCCCAAAGTGCCTTGATGAACCGAAATGGTTTGTTTTCATTTTCACAAAGGCACAACCAGCCCAGAGCCTGTAAGGGCTTGCTTGTTCTTACTTTGATTCCTTTGTCTGTCCTTTTCCCCGCTTTCTTTTATTAGGGACCTGCTTGATATCATCACCTCGCTGCCATATTTGCTGAAAGAAACAAATGTGTGCGTGCGGTCTCCTGTGGATCCTGTCTGCAGTTAGCAGCACGGGCCCACCTCAAGCCGTGCTGGCAACGCAGGTTTCACTCGTAACAGCAGCATCTCACGGCGATTGGGGAGCAGCCATTATTCCAGTAGTACATGGATGTGAAAAGCAAATTCAGCACCTGAAAATGAAGTGAATGCAGCAGTGAGCTTTGAAATGGCACCAGGACCTCTAACAACATTCTAAGCCTCAGAAAACCTGATGCTAGTTCAAGCTTCCCCACTTACAGGCATATGACCTTAGGAGAGGCACCGACCCTTACAACTGGATTAGAGACAATGTAGATAATTTCTCCTAGGCCAGGCGCACAGACTGGCTCAGAGTCTCCCACAATACTTTGCAGGACAGCCATTACCGGAACCTTGTCTCTTTAGGTCTAGTCCCGTACTTGGCTCAGCATCGGATGCCTGCTCATTCTACCTTTCCAAGCCCCAGTCTTTTCCTAAGGAGTAGACCATGAATACCAGGACCTTTCCCACGGCCGGAGGTAGGGAAGGGCAAGTAGGACTGCGTATGTATACCTGCTGTGGAAATCCTGACGCTCTCCCCGTCCGAGCAGCTCCCTGTCCTTCCTTTCGTGTGTCCACCCCCACAGTGCTCATCTCACAGAGCCCCGCCATGTCTTGGGCCCTTTGTTAGGCTCGCGGGTACCAGAGATGAACGGAACACAGTCTTGGCCCTCAGGCATCTCCCATTCCATAACCAAAGACAAAACACTGAACAGGTGGTTGGGGTGCAAAGGGGTACCTGCTCTAGTTAAGGGGAGTGTCATCACTGTGGGAGCCCAGGGAAGGAAGGCACTGGTTATGAATTCCTCATTGTCAGGATATTGCCAGGGGTGTGCCTCATGGGGAAGGCGACCTTTGAATTGAACCTTAAAGAACAAGCAAGGATCTGTCAGGTGGAGCAGGTGGGGAGGACATTTGTGGGTAGAATGAAAATGGACAGGAGTTTATGATTTGTTTGTATAGCAGTGAACAGTCTGGTGTGGTGGCAAAATGCCTGAGCAGAAAGCTTTGTACATTGTCCTCTAAGTAATGAGCAGTCATTGTAGGAAATAATATCATATTTCTGTTAGAAACTTCCATCCCTTACATTTGCCCCTAGATATATAGGGTTTTCTTATGGTTCTAGCCTAAATCTATATGTGGATTGATTTTTTTCCTTTTCTTTTTTTTTGTCTAATTTCACTCTCTGTCAGGATGTGAGATCAAAGGGACTCTGTCACTGGCCAGCTATGGTCACTTATCAGTAGGTCTCTACATGGTCAGTTGGTTTAAGCTTCTCCTGTGGTCTCCTAGGGTGTGGGAATTCACAGCTGTGACCCCAGGTAGTTTTCCTGGAGGGAAGATGATGAAGGGAGGAGGGGGTCAGGCATCAGAAGGACTTTAGTTTAATTTAGCAGCGCTCTTTTAAGTGCCCATTGAAAACAAAACTCCTAGACAAACAACTGTGGAAACTAAGCTCATAACAACCCTTTCCACCCTTCTGCATCCCATATACACCTCTCCTTTTGAAAATGAGCATATCAGTTCACTCTAAAACCAGGGTGCTACCCCCATCTACCTTAATGGGACACTTCCGAACTTGCCATGTATGACAGTAAACAAGTCTTGAGGAAACACCATATCTGAAGCAAGGAATGCCATGGTCACTCATGTTCCTTTCACTAATCTCCTTTCTTATGAGGATACACATCTTCATGTCTCTGGGTTCCCATTTGCTTTGGGTGGGATGGAAAGTGTGGGCGGTGGGGAGTGTGGAGTGGGACAGAAGTTGGACGTAAAGCTGGGGACTCCGTGAGCAGACCCATGTCAGGACATGTCGGAGGCCTGGCGTGTGGTTCTAGTAGAGCGGGGAGGTGGCTGCTCCTTGGCAGCTTTTCTACTCCAGGTGCAACGACCCCACCTCTGGTTGAAGGAGGACAGAAAATACGCTGGCGTTCCCTGGCTTCACGTTATCGTCATGGTCCTGTGTCACAGGCAGATCTACTGTTTGGGGAACACTGGTGTACACAATGAGCCACGTGAAGAAAATTCCCTTTGCAGTATTTCTGATTTACCGTGATTGAGGCGTTTACATCGGAAACTGTTCTTTCCTTTGGTATAAGTTCCTAGATTTCAAAAAATTGTTTGCAGATCATTAAGCCTACCTTACTGTTTTGGGAGTAAGGTTTCTAAGTCCTGAAGACAATGAAATTGAGAGACCCAGAAGAAAATTATGGTTCCCTGTTTGTGTTCTGGAAGGGGTGCATGCGTGTGTGTATGTGTGTGTGTGTGTGTGTGTGTGTGTGTGTGTGTGTGAGAGAGAGAGAGAGAG
>NW_017731957.1:159069-193263 GCF_001890085.2 Hipposideros armiger
CCATGATTTTCCAGCTTCAGCCCTTGTTAACTGAGTGAGCTTTCCAGCTATTGGAGAGCACTCCTATTAACCAGCACTTCTCAGCTTGCCCAGGCTGAGGGCATATCCTGTGAAACCAATCATTCTCCTGTGGGTTTTTAAGGTGGCTTGAATGTGCGCACACCACTCATGTGGGCTGTTTTCATTTAAAATCCTTGGTCACTGCTGGCCAGCCCAGGCCCTTGTCTCCTGAGAAGAGCAGGTGTCCCTAGTAAGGCGCCCTCCCCCAAGCAGCTTTCTAATCATCCTGAAGCATACACAGGAAAGCATTTAGGCTTCCATAGCCTCCTGGTTTAATCCATTTACATTATACACCTCCCGCAACCTCATATGTGGTATAGACAGACTAACCCTGCTCCATTATTTGAGCCATATCATGCTGTGTGGCCAAAGCTGTGTCCCTCACTCGTCTAGGAAATGATTCACTGCAGATCACTGACTACAACAAGGCTATTTATGTCCCAGGAAATCGATCACATTTATAAATGAGGCCTTTTGTGTAGTGAATTCCAGATCTTCAACCCAGACCAAGATAAAGTAGCAGGCACTGAATGTACCTTCCCACCTTAGACAGCTAAAACTCTAAACAAAATACATGAGACAGTGGTTTTCAGACATCAACACAAAGCACAGGATGGTCATCCCCGAGAAGGGGCACAACCGGATTGAGCCCTGCTGTTCCCGCTCGCTGCCTGGAGGGGTTTCCCAGGCCACGGCGCAGGCCTGGGGACCTGAACAGAGCCCAGGAGTCTCTAAGTTGAGGAGACCAAATTGGGGACCCAAGAGGCCAAGGCAGCAGGAATTCGCAAGGCCGAGTACAGGAGAGGGCAGAGCTGTCCAGAGAGCAGGCTCTGGAAATCAGTGGAGGATTCACAAATCTCGTCTTCACAGCACTTCATGTGAGGACACCCCCAGTGGCTGGGGAAAGAAGCACCGGAAGGGAATAAGCAGAACAATCTCTGAGGACATACAGGGCAAGAAGTAGCTCATGTTCCCACTCGCCAAAGTAGCAAGCCCTTGCGCACCGCAGTCAGAGGGGTGATGCTGCAGTGCTGGGGAAAGCAGCCCTGGACGAAAGGCTGCCCTCGTCCCGAACAGCAAAGCTTAGAAGCAAGTCTACAAGGATCTCGGAGAAATGGCTGGTGCTAGAACGGGCCAGGAGATACGTAAGATGAGCCCGAAGGATCTGGCAGTGCCAGAAAAGAAGTGCTTTTAAAAAGCCACGCTGTTGGGGGTGGGGGGTGTCAAAGAGCCACAGGAACTGAAAGAGCCCCCAAGGCCAGAGCTGGACAGTTTGAACAACGAAATAAATAAAATGGTGTTGGATTATAACCTAAAGTATAAAATAAATATCAATGAGTCTATATTAATATAAATAAGTAATTGGATAAAAAATTCAAAAATAAATGGAGGAAAAAGTAAAAATCCCATGCAGCAGAATTCCAAATAATATATGTAGATACTTCAACCTCAAGAAGGAGGAGCCGAAACCCTCACCCCTTAACTGTGTGATGTGCATAGTGCCTTCCTTCCAAAGAGGACAGTGTGGAAGGAGGGGAGAGACGTAACCACATGGAGAAGCCCGACAGACACGGCCTCAGCCTGGAGATCAAGGTCAACATCCAGCAATGCTGTTGTGTTAATAGTGTGTACCCTGGATGATCGAATGAGATGAGAATGGTACTTTACCTCTGTGGTCCTCCTCCCCAAAATTATATCCCCAGTCTAATCATGAGGGAAAAGAAATCAGACAGATCCCAACTAACGGACATGATGCAAAATACCTTGACCAGTGCTACTCAAAACATTCAAGGTCATCAGAAACAAGGAAAGTCTAAGGAACAGACACAGCCTAGAGGAGCCTAAGGAGAGATGACAGCTAAATGTAATGTGGTGTCCTGGATGGGATCCTGGGACAATAAAGAGGTGAAAACTAAGGCAATTCAAATCAAGTGTCACTTTCGTTAATAACAATGTATTATTATTAGTTCAGTAGTTGTGACACATGTATCAGATTAATGTAAAGCGTTAGTAAGGGAGATGGGTATACAGGACATATGGGAACTCTGTGCTGTCTTTGCAATTTTTCTGTATACGTGTGTTTATAACACTTCTAAAATAAAAACGTTTATGAAAGCATAATTATATAAACTTACAACTAAGTAACATTTAAAATAAAGGCAATAAGGGCAGGCCCAGTGGCTCAGTTGGTTAAGAGCTCACTCAAGAGTGCAAGCTCTTAGCAACAGGGTCGCCGGTTCGATTCCCAGCCCGGACTGAGCTGCCACTGAGCTGCCAACAGGTGGCAGGATGGCACAGCTAAAAAAAAAATAAAGGCAATAACTATTCACAAAAAGTTAAGTATTCATTTCACATGGTTGATATGAATATTAACAAGGCATCGAAATAAAATGTCCAGCACAGTGAAAATAGTTCTCCTTTTCCCTTTCTTCCTATGCTAACTATGACAGCCATTCTTGACGTTGCAAGAGAAGTTAGTGGCTCCACAGAGTTCAAGTAGTATAAGAAACTAAGGTTTAAAACTCTGAAGCACTTCATTATAAAAGCAAATCAGGTCAACCAGTGCTTTCAGCTTCAGTTTTCCCTTGAGATAAACAGTCTCTCAGGGACCCTTCTGGTTTGCAAGCCGCTAGTCCCACGTGACAGCGTGGGGGTGGCAGTTTCCAGGAGGAGCACAGGACTGGGTGTCTGGCTGCTGAGTGGTCCCTCAGGACTTGTTCAGGTCTCTTCCTCAACACCCCAGTTCCCACTGCCACCCCTCTTCAGACCATGGCTGCCCCTACTGAGACCTGCTCTTCACTTTTCCTCTCCCTACAGCCCTGAAATCTGAAAGATTCCTGTTTCTCACACAAGAATTGAGGCTCAGAGAAGTGAATTTGCACCCCCAACCACACAGCTAGAAAGTGGCAGCGCTGTGGTACAAACTAAGGCATCTCTCTCTGCCTTCAGCGGCCAGTCTCTGCTGCAGTGTCGGTGTCTCCCCCAGCCCCTGCCATCAGTCCCATCCATGCCTTGTCATCCGGAACCAGTTGACAGGACTGGGGAGAGCTGTTCTGCTTCTCCTAAATGGCAGCTCTGCAGCTGCCGTGGTCACACAGGCACTGGCAGGCGTGCATGAAGGAAGCTGTGACTAATCACGCTTGGTCCTGAAGCTCATGCCATAGATCTGCAAACCTGTACCTCTCCCTAAAAAGGAGCGTATAGGAAGTGTACCTACTGAGCTCTCACTGTCGCCACTGTGATACTTCCATTCCAGTAAGCTTTCAGGAAGGAAGAGAAGGCCAAGTTATAGCGTATAACCTGCTCCCTAGTTTATCCTAACCTTTAGTGAGTGACCACAAAACTTTAATGCTTGTATACAATAGCAGAGCTGCCTCATTGTGGGGGTTTTGTTTTTTTGTTTTGTTTTGATTTATTCTTTACCTTTACTTGGGAATGGACACATTTTGATAAGGAAGAAGGCAAGTTATATACACTGTAGGTGAGGAGACACTGTGTTCCCACAGGTGGCAGCATTTTGGTTACAAAGCATCAACATCAATGTTGTATCTAAGTAAATAGCTCAATACACATTCCTGTTTCAATTAGTAAGCCAGAGGAAGCACAGAGATCACGAAGGTAAATTAGAAGAACACTGTTCGTTTCTGCAGATGTTAAAGATTTCTAAATTCTAGATACTGTAACAGTAAACTAAAGTTTATTTTTGTTTCATTCTTTTGTATTGCTCACCGTACAAATGGAAGAGAGATCTGGAAAAATCGATGCTTAGGAAAATAAATTTAATTACTACATTTACTTTACATTTGCTTTTCATGGTAATGACAGTCTCACACACTCATAGCATCAAATGCACACATCCGCAGACGCTCAACACTGCTGATGGTCTAGCGATCCTGGGTGTGTCTGTGGGGATGGTCTCGCATGTAAATTAGCACTTTTCAAGGTGGAGACAATGCTATGTAGCGCTTCTCTGAGACATAGCTTCCCCAGAACCTTTGCGTGTTCCAACAGGCATTGCAGAGATGGGAGTGGCACGATGACCTGGTGGCCCCCAGGGTGGATTTGGTCTGAGTGTGACATTGCGCCTGCCCAGCCGAGGGACAGTCCCAGAGAGCAGAGCAGAAGAACATATTGCTGTCTTGCTACAATGTTTTTCAAAGCCATAAAATTTAGTCCATATGTTTAAATCTCTCCTTGGCTGATTGCCTTGTGTAGTTGATATGTTCAGTACAACAAAAACAAATTTTTTAAATCTGTTTTGACGCAAGCGTGAATGGAAGAAAATGCTGCAGTTCTGTGTGGTGAGCATATGTAAGCACAGAAATCCCGTTTGTGTGTGTGTGTGTCGGCCTGAGCTGTGCTTTCAGAGTGCCATTTATAAAATATTTATCATAGTTTTACTGATCCAGGTTCATGTAGAGCCTTTGTTATTGAAAAAGAGCCAAAGCGCTTTGCTAATTTCAGAGGCGGTTGTTGGGGTAGAAGAGTGGAACTAACTAATACAGAACAGAGAGGAAAAACGGGCAGGTTCGTTAATGTCAGCAATGAAATGCGGCCACCTCCGGGCTGAGCCAGTCTCATCCCAAAGGCAGCACCAGAGGAAAGGGGTCTGGAAGGATGGTCTGTGGGCTTTGGCCCCGGCTGTTCCAGCATTTGTGGCCGTTGGGTGGTGGGCAGCCTGGCACAGAGCTGATCAATGTGGCTCCCGCAGGTCTCCTTATATGTCTTGCTGCTCCTCCTAAATCCTCATCTTCAGCCTGAAACCAAAAGAAAACTAACTCACAGAAAATGGACGCTTTTGATGGATAATACCTTGTTAAGGAGAATCATGAAAATTAAAAAGAACAAAGCCAACGAAATGTCAGAAAAATTCAGGAAGACATCTGTGAGCATCTACCAAATGTCCACAGTACTGTGGTTTCTGAGGGAGATGCTGGAGATACGGATGTCCCTGAAGGAGCTGATATGAGAATAAAAGCTGAGAATAATAATAGTTTCTGTTTATTGAGTATTTTATATGTTCTAGACACTGTTCCACGTGCTTTATGTGCATCAACCTCATTTAACCTGTACAAGCCTCTATTGCATTTTACATTTAAGGAAACTGAGGTTCAAAGAAGTTAAATATCTTGCCCAGCATCATACCACTGGTAATTAGCAGAGCCAGGATTTGACCCAGAGGGTCTGACGATACAGCCTACATATTTTAAAAACTTTACAATACATGGTCTAATATATATCACCTGTATCCTTACCTCCTCCTTCCCAACACTGATTCTTTTTTTAAGTATGTAATTCAGTGGCTTTTAGCATATTCACAGAGTTGTGCGTCTGTCGCCACCACAATCAGTTATTTTCATTACCCCATAAAGAAACCCAAGAACTCTTAGCCATCACCCCCCAATATCATCTTTCTTCCCCTTTGCCATCCCTCGGCAGCCACTGATCTGCCTCTTATTTCTATAGATTTGCCTGTTCTGGACATTTCATGTACATGGAACAATATGATATGTGGCCCCTCATGACTGGCTTATTTTACTTAGCATGATGCCTTCAACGTTCATTCTTATTGTAGCATATATTAGTACTTCATTTCTCTTTATTCCTGAATAATAATAATGCTAATAATGTTAAACATCTTTTTATGTACTTATTTCCTCACCTGTACTTTTGAAGCTAATTCCATTTCATCCATAAATACTCGTGTATGTACCTATAACTGAAAAAAAAATATTTTTCATAGAACTTATGAAAAGTTCTATGAAATATCACTACCTAAAAAAATATTTAACTATAAAATATGCATTGGGTGCTCAAATTTTCCTGTTTTTCCTGTTTGTTTCATGCTTTCTCTTTTCAATGGTTGGTTGAATCCAGATCCAAACAAGGTCCACACTTGCATTTGGTTGATATGTCTCTTAGTTCCCTTTTAATCTGTTTCCTCTCCCCTCCCCCGCTTTTTTGGTAATTTTTGTTGAAGAAGAAATTGGGTTGTGTTTCCTGCACAGTTTCCCCCATTCTAAAATGTTTCAATTGTGTCCACGTGGTGTCATTTAACATGTTCTCCTGTTCTCCGCATTTCCTGCAAACTGGTAATTGAATCTAAAAGTTTCATCAGATATAGGTTTGACTTGGGGGAGGAGGCAGAACTCCTTCATACGTGGTTTTCATATTTTCAGATATCTCTGTCTTTGTTCTCTTAGGATTAACCAGCAGATTCAGGGGTTGTCAGCTTAATATATCCATGACACGGTTCCCTCATCCGCTCTTTACCTAATGGCTTTCACAGCCTCTGGTGAACATTATCTAGATCCGTTATTCAACAAGGGGAACTTACTTCCCTAATCATTCTAGTCAAATGCCTCCCAAGAAGTGGCAACAGTACTCTTTCTTCCATAGCCTATTTCCCTTATACTACAAAAGCATGAAAATGGGGAGGTTTCAGTAATTAAGGGAGTATTTTATTTTTTATGTGAATTATGGAGTTTACTCAACTCGCTTGTGCTAGGCTGAAAACTTCCCGAGGGCAGGAACTGTCTGTCTTATTTACGGCTGGGTCACCGGTGCCCACCCACCCCGGTCTGGCCCCTGGGAGGAGCTTACTAAGTAGCTGTTGAGTGAGTGAGTGAATACTGTTTGTTCATTACTCTATACTCGCTTCTGAAGATTTCCTGTGACGCTGTGCTGGCCATGTGTATGCTGACAAGTTTTAGTGACGTCCTGTTTTCAGATGACGCCGCTGTTGAACAGTGAGTCAGGCCAAACAGGCTGTAGTGTATGAATTTCCAACAGGACACATTTATTAATAGTATATCAAATTCAAGGGTGATGGTTCAGAATGCAAACTCCATTTTTTTCTTTTAACCAAAACCTCTTTCATCTTATTGAACCAAAAAAATATGTCTTCTTCTCCCCCCAGTTTGTGACCCCAGTTCTCCTCCCAACTGAATAGTTAATGAAAATTGAGCCTGTTCCTGCTCAGTCTGTGAAACGTGACTCTCAGCCCAAAGCAATGCAGCCCCTTTTTTTGGATTTGAAAATGAAATGTTTTTATTAAATTCTAGTTTATTAGACTCAGGTTCGGTGTGTTGCAAGAATGAGGAGGTTTTATCTAGAATCTTCCTTTTAACATTGAATCTTTGGTTCTTCTAAATCAATACATGTCCCCCTCGTCTTCCTGTAGAAGATCGCAGGACTGGAACCTCACCTTTTGCCACTTGTGCAGAATACATCGTTTACAGCGTAGTTAGTGTCTGAGATGTGTCTCTCGCCTTGCCCCTCACCTACTGTTTCAGTTGTACTTGTCTGAAGAAAAAGGCTCCCTGTGGCTGAAAGAGACGTAGGTGCTAACGTAGGATTGTGAGAGCAGAAGACCCTGTTTTGGAACACTCGGGCAAGGTAGGTGTGAGGGTACAGTCAATGCCCTCGTAAGTGGACATTCTGGCAGGCTTCACCACTAAGGAGAGCTTTCTGTGGCTGTAGTAGAACTTCTGGGTTATATGATCACCAAGAGCTATGGCTGCTGCTAGGTACATAGCTGGACCTTTTTGTAGAGGAAGAAGGCATCATAAACAAAAATGCCAGGATGCTGTAACCCAAATAAAGCAGGGCAGTGTGACAGAGGGGCTGTTTTAGGCTGAATGGTGAAAAGCCTCTCGGAGAAGACAACATTTAAGCTGAACCCTTAGAGCAGGTAGAGTGGGACAGCTAGCTTAGGCTCCAAGGCAAGAATGTTGGAAGGGCAGAAAGAGGACCACGTTGCTGAGCATAGTGAGTGAGGGGACATGGTGAGAGAGAAGGTCAGCAAGATAGTCAAGGACCACACTGAACTGGGCCTTAGAAGCCAGCAGGAGCTGGATTTTATTCTAAATTCAGTGAGGACCTGGAGAGGATTGAGCCTGAATGAAAGGTGAAGGTGTCGGAGCCACTGATCATGACCAACCCAGGTATGTGCGCCTGGGGGTTACTATAAAAAGAAAGTAAGAGCGAAGAAGAAACAAATCTAACACCACTTTCATTTCTTCACAAACCAAAAGGCAACTTCAGCTCATTCTCACCATAGCTATGCAAATATCAGCTGTAGCATCTGGATAAGATGGTGGGTCCTGGGGTAAGACTGCTTGGATTCAAATCTTTGCCTCATGCACTCACCACCAACTGTGCAACCTCAGACACATTCCTCCAGGTCTCAGTGTCTTCATCTGTAATGTGGGATAATAGCAGAACCCCTCTCATAGAGCTGTTGAGAAGACAATAGGATAATGCTTGTAACATGCTTGTTACAAGGTCTCTCACTCATGTTTACAGGGCAGGTGAAAATGCTCTTTCCTGTTTCCTTCCTTTTTTTCTTTCCTCATCTAACCAGGAGACACCAAGAATGGAGCAGGCTTGTTTTTTGTTTTGTTTGTGAGGGAAATGTTGAATGTATTCTTAAGAATGTTTGAATTAAATTCCCTTTGCCCAAGGATATTTTTATCTTATATGATTGTCCTTTGAACAAGCAGTAAAAAAAACAAGAAAAGAAATTGGGAGGCTTCATGCATTCTTCCTGAAAAGAGGCTTCAGGGCTTTGTGCCAAAATGTGGCTTGAAATGAATTTTGGAAGCAGCCACAGTGGGTGGTCTCCATTGTGAGGGGCCCTGCTGGTGACTGGCATGTCCCCTCACCCCCCACCCAGGGCAGCGGAAGTGCCCGGGGAGCACATGCTGCACTGCCCACTGTGCAGGGACCTGCCAGGACAAGCGGACTCAGTGGGACAGGAAGGGCCGCCCCGTGGGTTACTTGGGAGGCCGCAGCAGGCAAGCGTTTTAAATTTCAATGCACTTTACCCCGCACTGCATGATTTCAGTTCTCCATTACAGAGGTTTAGACCTGCCAGGTTAAGCAACTTCCACCACTTAGTCCCTTTCCTGAGGAAGAGGCTGGCACAGGGCTGTCAGCCATTACAGACCTGAGGCGACAGCCACCAGCGCCCCTCCTCCCCAGGCTCAAGAGTTGCGAGTGATTCTGGGTTCCATGAGGAAGGAGCTACCTAGACCTGGCGTATACCCAAGGACAAGGGGCAAAGGAGACGGGGATGTGCGGGAAGTGATGCGGGAACTACTGCCTAGCATCACTTCCCTTTAGGATCACCAGAAAAAGTACGTGAACACCATGTGATCACACCTTCCTGGTGCGAGTTGTCAGCCTGGCCGCCACGTGCAGATCCTGGCCATAGCTGTGGGAAGAGCTGTATGTTCCCAGTGCCTCGGTTTCTACATCTGTAAAACAGGAATAATAATAATAGTGCATACTTATAAAGATTGAATGAGTTGGTGCATGTGAAGCTCTTGGAATAGTACCTGGCATGAGAAAAAGTGCTGTGAAAGTGTTATCTTGTAGTGTGATTATCATCATTGTCATCATCATTATTTTAGGACCATTAATTGGAAGGAAGGTGGGTGAACTTGAGCAGTTAAGTGACTGTCACCCACCGTAGGGCACACCAGCCTTTCCAGGACTGACTAAAAGGCTGACTGTGCGCAACCCTTCCCCACCCACATGGCACCTGCTCTGGGTTCTCTCCTCTTCCTTCACCTCTGCAGTTGAAACATAAGTAGTAAAAACTGTGGCCTTTTTCTTTTTGAAATCTTTTTGATCCTCACCTGGTTTAATCACACTCCAGAACCCCTTCATCAGCGCTTGTGATGGATGTGTGCACACTCAGGGCTCTCCTTCCCGCCTGTAGCTTTGGGGAAGGGATTCCAAGTGCTTTTCTCCCAAGCCAGTAGGCCCCTGTCCTGGGGATGCATATGTGATGGCTGGAGCCCACCATCAAGATGATAGTTATGAAGAGTACAGGAAAACACTTAGACAATAATGTCAAATGAAATTAAACCTAATATTGTACATACATCATCATTGTAACTGTGCAAGAAAGGTGGCTACCTATGAGCAAGGAGTGTAAAGAACTGCTGACACATGACAATATTTGTGTTAAGATGGGGGAGACTATGAGCGCATTAATGGTTTCTCCTTTAATGTTTCTGCATTTGTTTTTTTGCTGCTATTTAAATTTTATTTTTACTGAAATAATACATCCAGACAGTTTAAAAAGTCAGGTAATACTAAAGCCTGGTAAGTCTCCTGCCACAGCACACCCCGACTCTTCACTGTCCCCCAAAGAGCCTCTGTCCAGAGACAATCATTTTCCATTCTTTTAGGGTCTCTTCTCATCTCCACATTTCTAAAGAATGTACAGACTGTTATCTACGGGCTCAACAGATGAGGAGTCAGTTCTCTGACCCTGCGCCCACCTCCTCTGCTTCCCCTCTTCCACCCTCCCAGTGTGGTGCTATTACAGTTTTGTTGTTGTTGTTAAATTGGGAGTGTTGACATTATTATACCTATGCAGATATTCACAGTTGAGCATTGCAGTATTGTATGACTATTTCCACTTCTTACTTTCTACTATTTCCCCTATTTCCCACTTATTTAGTTTGCTTTGGAACTGTCACTGATTCTTCTCAACCTTCCCGTACCCTCTCACAGTCCCCCACAAGGTCAGCCATGTCAGGTCGTCTACCATTCTCATCTCTTTTCTTGGAGACTTCCTTTCTGGAGGTGCTTTCCCGTTGTCTGTTTCTCACGTCTTCCCCTATCTTGTTTCCTCCTATGTTTCGTTGGAGTATACCTTCCAGTATTTTTATCAAGCTGAAGACAGACAAAGCAGTCCTCAACATGAGTCTCTTTAGGTCCTGCTGTTCCGATATGGAAAGCTTGCTTCTCTGCCTGCTGCCCGAGGCCTCCCTTCATCTTCATCCAGAATATTCCCTTCACGTCTCCTGTGTCGGAGCTCCAGTTTTTGTGTCATGCCTTCCCCACTCAGGTTTCCTCTTTCATGTTTTTGAGTTCCAGGAATGTCTTGTCCTCACTTTTGCTCCTCTGCTTGGTTCCAGCCCCCTCCCTTTAACTTTCTGAGCTCCTCTCTGTCTTAACTCTTGGCATTCTTTCTCTCCTGCCTTCCAGGGGCCAGTGCCCTCATATTGCCCTGTGGCAGTTCTGCCCTCTGCGAAGTAACATGCTTTTCTGCTTTTATTAGAACACTCCCTAAAAACATAAGGGGAACAGTTATATATGGAGCAGCCCTGACCTACAGCTCTGAAGAACTGGCATCTCTGATTCTTCTTTTTTATCATCCTTCTTTTATGATTTTTTTAAAAGTATACCTAGCATACAATATTATATTGGTTTCAGGGGTACACCATAGTTATTCAACATTTATATACCTAAAGAAGTGGTCACCATGATAAGTCCAGCAACCATCTGACACCATACCACGCTATCACAATATCATTGACTATATTCCCTATGCTGTACATTATATCCCCATAACTTATTTGTTTCATACCTGGAAATTTGGACCTCTTATTCCCCTTTACCGTTTTCCCCCTTTTAAAATTTTTCAATTACAGTTGACATTCAATATTAGTTTATATTAATTTCAGGTGGACAGCATAGTAGTTAGACATTTATATAATTTAAAAAATGATCCCTCTGACTAGCCTAGTACCCCTCTGACTAGTCTGGCACTATACATAGTTATTACCATATTATTGACATATTCCCTGTGCTTTACTTTACATCCCCATGACTATTTTGTAACTACCAATTTGTACTTTTTAATCCCTTCACCTTTTTCACCCTCCCCCCAACCTCTACTGTCGATCACCCCAACAAATCTAGTACCCATCTGACACCCTACATACTTAATACAATATTAATGACTATATTCCTTATGCTATACCCTACATCCCCATGACTACTACATAACAACCAATTTGTACTTCTCAATCCCTTCCCCTTTTTCACTTACCCCCAACCCCCCTACCATTTGGCATCTATCAAAATGTTCTCTGAATCTATGAGCTTGTTTCTGTTTTATTTGTTTATTTTGTTCTTTAGATTCCACATCATTCCACAATGAAATGACATTACATCTGTCTTTCTCTGACATACTGTACTAAGCCCAATACCCTCCAGGTCCATCCAGATTGTTGCAGATGGCAAGATTTTATTCTTATTTATGGCTGAGTAATATTCCATTGTATATATGTACTACCTCCTCTTTATCCATTCTTCAATCGAAAGGCACCAGGCTGCCTCCACATCTTGGCCATTGTAAACAATGCTGTAATGAACATATGGATGCACATGTCCCCTTGAAGTAGCATCTGGGTTTCTTTGGTTAAATACCCCAAGGAAGGATGACTGGGTCCTTCTTTGTCTGTTGCTATAGCCTCTGTTTTAAAATCTATTTTGTCTGGTATAAGTATTGGTACCCCAGCTTTTTTTTGTTTTGTTCATTTCCATTTTCATGGAATATCTTTTCCCATCCCTTTACTTTCTGTCTGTGTGTGTCTTTCAATCTGAAGTGATTCGTAGGCAGCATATGTAAGGGTCTTGTTTTTTTATCCATTCAGCCCTTCTATATCTTATGAGTGGAGCATTTAATCCATTTTTGTTGAAAATAATTGTTGATAGACATGTAGGTATTGCCATTTTATTAGTCATAATTTTGATTTTTTTTTTCATCTTAAGTCCCTCTAACATTCCTTGTAATACTGGTTTGGTGATGATGAACTCCTTTAGCTTTTTCTTGTCTGGGAAGCGCTTTATCTGTTCTTCAATTCTAAATGCTAGCTTTGCTGGGTAGAGTCATCTTGGTTGTAGGACCTGGCTTTTCATCATATTGAATATTGTGTACCAATCCCTTCTGGCCTGCAAAGTTTCTGTTGAGAAATCAGCTGACAATCTCATGGGAACTCCCTTTTAAGTTGCCTTTCTCTGGCTGTTTTAAGGATTCTCTCTTTTTCTTTAACCTTTGCCATTCTAATTATGTATCTTGGTGTGGGCCTATTTGGGTTCATCCTATTTAGGATTCTCTGCACTTTCTGGACTTGTGTGTCTATTTCCTTTGCCAGGTTAGGAAAGTTTTCAGTCATTATTTCTTCAAATAGGTTCTCAATACCTTGCTTTCTGTCTTCTCCTTCTGGTACCCTTATGATGCAAGTATTGTTACTCTTGATGTTGTCCCAGAGATCTCTTTAACTATCCTCATTTTTTTTGGTTTCTTTTTTCTTTCTGCTGTTCTGATTGGGTGTTTTCTGCTACCTCGTCTTCCAAATGCTGATTCATTCCTATGCTTCATTTAGCCTGCTGGTGATTTCTTCTAGTTAATTATATTCAGTTATTGTATTCTTAACTTCTGATTTGGTTCTTTTCTATGGTTTCTATGTCCTTTTGTTTGTTTGTTTATTTGTTTGTTTTAGCTGAGCCATCCTGCCAACAGTTCAGCGGCAGCTCAGCTTGGGCCAGAATCGAACCTCTGTTGCTCAGAGTTCAAACTCTTGAGTGAGCTCTTAACCAACTGAGCCACTCAGCCGGCACTCTATGTCCTTTTCCATGATTTAATCTCTTTGTTGAAGTTCTCACGAAGTTCTTTGAGCATCCTTATAACCATTGTTTTGAACTCTGTATCTGGTAGGTTGCTTGCCCCCATTTTGTTTAGTTCTGTTTCTGGAGTTTTTTCCTGTTCCTTCACTTGGGATGCATTCCTTTGTTTCCTCATTTTGGCTGACTCTCTGTTTTTGTTTCTATGTATTAGGTAGGTCTTCTGTGTCTCTCAGTCTTGACCAGGTGGCCTTATGTAGTAGATGCCTGCGGGGCCCTGGCACAGTCTCCCTAGCCATCTGCTCTAGGTGCTCCAGGAGTGTCCCTTGTGTGGGTTGTGTGTACCCTCCTGTTATAGTTGATTCTGGATTGCTTTCAGCATGTCAGTGGGTAGTACTGACCCTCAGGATGATTGGTTGTGGGGTTTGGCCACATCCACAGTTCATAGGCTGTTGTGGGGGGAGCTTACTCCACTGAGTGGGATTTTCCCCTTTGGGCTCTGGTGCCTGTTGAAACCCCACAAGGGGCTAATTAGGTTGTGCTCTGCTGTGATTTGAAGCCACCTCCAAGTATGTTGGTTCTGGGGTCTCTTGGGAGGGGCTCTGGTGCAGGCCCAGGTCACCCACTGCCTGTGACCAGCTGGGGACTAACTGCTGGAGCTACAAAGTGATCCGCAGTTGTTTAACTCCTGTGCTAAAGTTGGAAGCACATGGGTGGGGCCACACTATGAACTGTGGATGGTTGCCACCAGTACTGGACCTTGGGTAGTTCCACAAAAATCCAGGACACCCTGAGGCCTGCTCCCACCTGTGAGCTCCCTTAAGTTTCAGTCCCTGATAAAGCCTCTTGGAGTACATGGTTTGGGTGACGCAGGGTCTCAGGGAGTCACTAGAATGGGAAGAATTGTTGTCAACCAGTTAATGTAGACTCTGGTTTGGTGCCAGTGCTGGGACTGGAGTGACTCAGAAAAAGTCTTAGAGTGCATCATGACCAGCCACCACTTGCCTAGGTCTTTCAGACTCGGATAGTTTTTCAAGAAAGAGCGCAATACAGGAGGGGCTGACTGCTCTTGGAAAAAGTGCCTCAGGTGTTTGGCAAGTTGGGTGTGGTGGGGTCCCAGTAAGTCAGCAGGGCAGAACACCATAGCTTACCAGGCTAATCACAATCAGATTTGGCCTGTGGGGGCAGGCTCAACACAGGAAATATGGCGCCCGGCTGCATGGGAGAAGGCCCCCAACAAGGCAAATGGCAACTGTCCTCCAGCCCGTGCTCTGAAGCCAGATACATCAGTCTACCCCCCACCCCCACCCCGTATGCCTCCAACACTCCCTGAGTCACTGTTCCTCTGCTGGAGCCCAAGGTGAGTACCTGCGAGTGAGTTTGTACGTGGGCCCTTTAAGAGGATGTCTGGGTTTCCCTCAGCCTTCCGTCCTACCCGGATGGCTGGAATGCGCACTGGTTTTCACAGCCAGATGTTGTGTGGGCTCTTCTTCCCAGCACCGGTACTCTGGGCTGAGGAGGCTGGTGGGAGCTTGAGGTCTCTCACTCTTCCACGGGGAACCTCTGTGGCCAAGATACCCTCCCAGTTCTCAACAGCCACACGGAGGTTTGGGGCCAGCCTGTTTTGCGTCTTCACCCCTCCTACCACTCTTGACGTGGCTTCTTTATATCCTTAGTTATAAAACTTCTGTTCAGCTAGACTTCAGATTGTTCTCCAGGTTGATTGCTCTATAATTTAGTTGTAATTTTAATGTGTTCACGGAAGGAAGCAGGCACAGTGTTTATTCCTCCATCTTGGATCTCACGCAGTTGTTTTTAACAATACGTAAAAAGTAGAAAAGAGGGCAGCATGAGGCTTCCTGTGCTTCAGAGACCCCTAATGCACAACAGCCATTGTTTTAGCAGAGATTAGAGGCTATGGAAGAATGGAGATCATCAGTAGTTAAAGAACCAGAGACAACGTCTTTTTTTGCCCCCTGACTGCCCCAGAATACACTGTCCTCTCTACTATTAGAAATTCCTAGCCACTGGCTCCTGAATCAGCTCCCTAGACAGAGAGCCCCTCCCGTCTGCCCAGACAACACTCCCCAGGGACTCGGAGCTCTTTCAGAGTGATCTTCCTGGGCATCTGGATGTGGGATGAACATATAGTGTCCTTAGGCTGTCTCAGTGATAGTCTCAGTTAAACAAACCCAATTTAAATTCCAGCATTGCCACTATCATGTGCAAATGTTGTAACCTTGGGTAAGACACTTAGCCTCCTTGAGCCTCACTTTTACCATCTGTAAGATGAGATTTTAACACCTTTTTCAGTGGACTGTTAGTAGTAGGGAAGCATGAATACAGTGCTTGGCACCCAGGAAATTGCTCAGGAACAGTAGTGGCTGCTGCCATGGTGGGGCTGGGGGTTGTTAGTAATCATTATTAATTTTACTGGAGAGAGCCACAGTTCAATGGCCAGCTCAGACACCACTGCCTCCATGAATCAGACCCCATTCCTCTGCCAAGAGCTTTCTTTCTCTTCCCTGGTCCCCTGGAACATTTCATAGCATCTGCTGCTTTCTCTGTGGTAGTGATGTCATTTGTATTGTTATCATTTTCAGAGGTGCTGAGTTGGCAGAATGAAGGAAAGGCCAGCTCAGGGACTTTCTGTTTAAGTAAAGACCAGAAATGCCACCCCAGTGGGTTTCAAATAATTGTGAAGAAAGTGCATCTGGGGGACCTTCTGGAGTCAATCTTTGTGACTCAGGATGCATTTGAGTCCATGACAGACAGTGAGGGGAGCATAGTGGAACAAAAGGGCCTTTCAGTACTGTCAAGGGCTCCTTCCTCTCTACTTACATGAAGATGGCCCCTATCCATGTGATCAGAACCTGCTCAGCCCTCCACTGCAGCTGTGACTACACTGCATTATTCTTATCTGCTATGTCTGCCGCCCACGGAGACAGTGCTGGGAACACTGTAGGCATTCAGTAAATACTAAATGGCTGGATTAATTAATTAAGTCCAGCTAAAGTGGACCTGAAGAATTTATAGACCGAGGTACCACAAGGATCTCACATTCAGGTACATTCCCTCCCGTGCACTGAGACAGCCCAGAAAAGTTCCTGGAGCGTCTGTCACATCATGGTCACTGCCATGTATCCTTAGCACTTGGAAATGCAAGGGATGCCCATAGAGAATGATTTCTGAATGAGCTTCCTGCCTTAAGGCAAAGGTCAATTGGCCGGTGCAGTTAGAAGGACCACCAGGTGAAGGAAACTGTCAGAGAGGAAGTAATGTGGGTGAAAGGTTGCTTGGAGCATAGCTTACTGTGGGCGCTTAATGGATGCTAAATAATTGAAAGAATAAAGTGAGAGATGGGTGAGTGCTGCATTGATGAGCCCGTGGTGAATCAAGGGGGTCCTAGAACATTTGCAAATTCGTCATTAATGTTTCATCAACAGTGTCTGCATCCTTTGTTAATTTTGAATGGTAGCAGGACTTTCCAATCACAGGGACATAGCTTCATGAGAAACTTAGAGGAATTATGCCTGTCTACAATTCTACCCAATAACTTGGGTTTATTTTGAAATAGTCTAATACCTGGAGATGGCCTAGTATTGCTTCCTAATGTGCTTAGAAGGGACTCGAGTGCTTTCACATTTTGACATTTGGAGGGGATTATGGATTTTAGAGCATTGCAGCTTGATTGGGTTTTGGGGTTTTTTTTGTTTTGTTTTTGCTTTGCCTCTTTTTGAAGTGAAGTTTTCTAAAGCTGAAATTATTGTTTTTTCATGATGGAGAAAGGACGAGGAGACATAGGGAATCATAATTTGACTCATCTAGAAAGAATGCCTTCTTCAAAATGATTTTTGCTCTTGGCACAGCTGAGAACATACTCAACATGACTCTCCCCCTGCAGTAAGTGACAGGAAAAACACATCTCGCACTGTGGATAGCGTATAACTGGCAACAAATTGGTTTAAATCATATAGAAAACCTCAGAATACACAGCTCACTCTACTTCCAGAAAACGTAGCTGGAGGAATGAAATGGAGGCTCAGTTTATAGTTGGAATGTCAGGCCCAGTCCTGAGCCTCCCGTGGTTGGGTTTCCTCGGGAAATAACGAGGTACTTGCCCACTGTGAACTGAGCTTTTTGGTAAAATTTTCCACTCTCTGCTGCGGGCCTGCCTCCATCTGGGGACCCTGCATCGCAGGGGCTGCCGACCTGCTATGTTTAAGCTGTCCCCCTGAAACCACCCGAAACCCTGCCTGAGCCCACCAGTGCTTCTTTCATTGACTTTTGAAGGTATTGCACAGAGGGACGTTTCCCTTGAGTGGAAATGTCCCCACACTTACGACAGTGGCCCATCATCATGCTGTCCGTTAGTTAGAACGCGGCGCTGCCCAGGAAGCTGGCGGTGAACTGCGCTGGCTCGCGCATCCGGGCTGCTCGCTCACACTGCAGATGGCTATTATTTCCATTTTTCACAACTTAACTGAAAAGGGCACTTAAGCGAAGCAGGCATTTAGTCCCAGGCAGAATCAATCTTCCTGCTGCAGGAAGAGCCAGGCCCTGTGCAGCTGGTGTTTGGAGTTGCTTTGAGTGTATGTTGACTCAACTTCCTCTCAAGGTAACAGAAATTAATAGCTTGTGCTAATGACGAGGTGTACCCAGAGCCCCATCAGTCTCTGGTGTTGCCCAATTAGGGCCCATCGACTGGGCCGGGGCTGGGCGTGGCCTTGGCCGAGTGCGGGGATGAGCAGATTGCGCAGGATCACCGAAGAAAATGGGGGAAGGAAGCAGGGGTAGGCACAGTTTTAGAGCAAAGAAGGTTGTTCAGAAAAGGCAGCATGCACCCAACTGCTCAGCTCCTCTGTCTCTTTCCACTTGAGGGATGGGCGTATCGGTCATTCACAGGGGCCTGTGCCCTCATTCTTTGAAGCACAAGGCTTCCCTGCTTTGTTTTGCTTTTTTTTCTGTTTGCTTTTTTTGGCAGCACAGGTTTTCAAGTATAAAATTACACACTATATCCCTTCACTTATCCTCAAAACCAAAACAAGGGATTGACCTAAATGACTCTGAAGCAGAGTCTCTCCACCTCAGCACTGCTGACTTTTTGGGCCAGATAATTCTTTATTGTGGAGCCTGTCCTGTGCTTTGTAGGATGTTTACAGCATCCCTGGCCTCTACCCACTAGGTGCCAGGAGCAATGTGCAACTCGCCCCCCCCCCGTCCCCAATTGTGGCTATCAGAAATGTGTCCAGACATGGTTACGTGACCCCCAAGGAGCAAAATTCTCCCAGCTAAGAACCACCGCCCTCTACAGCTAAATGGTGAACAACAGCTCCATCTGGAGCTGGGCTTTCGTGAGTCGCTGGCGTCGGCATAGGCTGCATGGGCAGCTGGCGTGAGCTTTCATGAGCCGCCGTCAGCGGCCGTCCAATGGCCGGCAAGCGAGTGCCTCACCCGGGAAGTGCGCAATGATAATACCAACATGGACATTATCCGTTCTAGAGGAAACATGCCAAGCCTGCCCACCCATGTTAAACATATGGCAGTCCATATGGTGGGATGGGTCATTCTTAGTATTCAATGGTTTATTATTTTTTCATTTATTCACCTATTTACCCATTGATCCGTCCATCTGTTTACCCAGCTAAGCGGCCAATAATCCATCCACCCAATCCGTGGAATAATAGTGCCTTTGGAGCTGGACATACTCTGTGTAAATTCTGGGTCTGCTCATGACTGACGGCATGGCCTTAGATTTAAAGTCCCTGAGCCTCACTCTCCTCATCTGTAGAACAGAAAACAGTGCCCCTCTTGTGAGAAACAGCAGGACTGGGATTAGACCAGGCTTCATGGAAAAGACCATGGGTTTGAATAGGGGAAATGCTGGTGGCAGAGATTGTGAATAGAAGGGTGAGGTGGTTGGAAGAGAGCAGACTCGAAGCCCAGGAGGAAGCAGTCAGAAGCTTATTAAGATTTCCAGGAGCACATTGCGGGGGGAGCCTGAGAGAGGGACCATCAACGGGAAAGATGGAGTTGATGGTGACATGCTCAGCAAGGCCTAGATGGGTAAATATGGAGTAACAGGTGACAAAAATATTTTTCACGAAGGACAGATTCTGCAAGAGTCAGCAATCTTTCAAAGGTCATGAGCTAAGTCTTCACTTAATCACGTTTATTCAATGGTTCTCTTGTCAGTAGTAATTTTTCCTCCCCTACTCATTGTGAATTAGTAATTTTATTATGTGCTTATTATGTTGTAAGAGCTCCACATAGGTAGTTTAAAGATGAGGAAACTGATGCACAGCAAGGTTAAGGGACCTGCCCCAAGTCACATAGCTCCGAGGTGGCGGAGCTGGGATACAGACCTGAGCACGCTGGCCCTGAAAGCACCTACCCAAAGACTCACTGTCTAGAAAACACTGAGACCTGGGGTGCATGAGTGTGACCATCACACCACCCAGATGAGCAGATGATTCTCAAGGTGACAAACTTTGGGCATTTGAGAGGATCTAGAAATTGGGATTTTTTACAAGCTGGGGAATGAGACTGCATCGGTTGAACACATCCTAGGGACCACCACCCAGAGGAAGATATATCTCCCTTCCTGTTTTTCTTTCCTTCCTCCCCCTCCTGTTTCCTCCCTTCTTCCCTTTTGCCTGCCTTTTTTCTTTGTGGTTTCCCCTTCTCTCCACACAGCCTCAAAACTCGCCCCCTCTGCTGGGCTGTATCCTGGCTCCCACGGGGCGTGGGACCCCAGACCCTCAGTGCTCCCGCTCCTCACATCCTCCCATGCTCTCCCTTTCACACTCCTGCCTCCTGGATTTGAAGCCTCAGGTCCCACATGTAGAGCATTTCCACACATAGGAGAGTGGTTGTCAATGAACATCTTACTCTGCCCTGCCCTTGGTTCTGCCGCATATTCTGTGGGTGGTGCTGTGTCATGGTGGCAAAGCTGGGCCATATTGTCACCTGGAGCTGAAAGCCCCTTTGCGCTGAAATGGCCCTGAAGCCCACAGAGCTTTCAGTTTGGGGCACACTATTTGATGTCTGCCTTTTCAGAGAGCCTTTCCCATTAAAATGGGAGATCACAACAATAGGGCCCCTTGGTCTCTCTCAGAGCCCCCACGTCAGTTATCCATGACTGAGAACCTTTCCGTTTTCAATGTCCTAATGTGATATATGATGCCATGTGTCGTAGGGGCTGCACTGTGGCCAGCCCGTTTCAGACCCTCATGTTGCCCATGCTAGGATAGCCTCCGTATGGGGTTCAGGCCTGTCCCCCCACACCCTCTGCCTCCCCTTCCCCTGCTCTCCTGCTCTGCGGTCCTGCTAACCCAACCCCATCGCTGAGATAGGATTTCACTGGCTCTGGCCCCCACCAGCACTGTGCCCCTCTAGAGCCCCTTGTACTCTGTTTGCGTGGCTTCTTGATGTACATTCTTCTTTACTGAATCAGAAGTCGCTTAAATAATGCAGCAAACAGTGTTCATCACTTATCATGTGCTGGCCGCTGTGCTAGGTGTTGGGATGCACAATGAATGAACAGCCCTTAGAAGTGACAGATGTGTCTACAAATGGCTCTAGTCACAAGGCACAGTGTAATGAGAGGTGCGTCTCGGTGCTGTGGTGAAATGCCCCAGGCCCCCCTCGGAGGGCAGGGCCTGCCTGGTGTTCAGCTGCTGGGAGTGCAATGAGGAGGCGATGCACTCACACTTGGAAATGCGTGCCGTTGCTTGGACTCGGCACATGGTCAGCACCCAGCTGTCATTATTCTCAGCTTTGAGGCTCCGCTCCCTTCCAGCCCATTCCCCCCAAGTTCTAGTATCGGGCCATGCATATGGGGTTCAGAAATGCTTCCTAATTAAAATAAAACAAATGACCACGTGAATCTTGAGCCCATTAGGAGAGAATTTGAGAAGCAGGTGGTGGTGGTGGTGCAGTGGGAGGGGACAGTCTGAGCAATAGAGGCTGGCTCCCACGGGCACATCAGACTTTCCCCACAAGGGTCAGCCACGCTCTGCAAGCCTGTCTCTGGTCCCCCGATGGCCTGCAATGAGTCTCCCATTGCTCCCCTTTCTATTTATTCTCCAGGAACAGAACCTTTTCATACACTTTACTTTTTTGTTTTTTAATCAGGAATACTTCAAAACCTATTCCTCCATTCACTCTCCTTCAATTCAGATCACTTCTGCACACATTTATCAAGTTCTCCTGGGTGCCACACACTGGACGGGGCTCTAACAACACAGCTGGAATGAGACAGCCCTGCCTGCCTGTCTTGGAGCTCCGTCTGGCAGGACAGACAGGGAGCTCCACAGGGTGTGAGGTGGCCCCTCCTTGTTTTCCGCACACTACTAACAATAAGACAGGTGCCAGGAGGGTCCTGCTTGGTCCCCTTTTCCCAGGCTGAGGTTTTGTGTGATTGTAACTTATTTGCAGATGATTAACCCTGGAGTCAAAAAATCATACCCTTCTGCCTCTGCAGAGATTGAAATCAGATTTTTGAGGAGAAGCTATCATTGTATAGAATTAAAAGCTTCTTGATGAATAATGCTGTCGTTACACGGGGAGGAAATTACAGTAGCACTTTCTGCTATGTAATTAAAAAACCAAAAAAAGCAAAGATGAATGAAATACCCACAAGTGAAAATGGGATTTGGTTTTCAACAGAGGAAATTGAAGCTCTGTCAGTCACATGGTTTTCATTTCCCAGTCTAAGCGAAGTGTGTCCTGAATCATTTCAAATTATAGCACGGAATCTCATGGCACATTTTCTTTAACCTTTGTAGTACCATCGCTTAAAAAAGGAGATTTTACCCTAAAAAAATGAGGGGTTTTTCCATCCTATCCATTGACTCCCTTTCTAAAATACCAAAATATTTTATGGGCCCAGGTGGGGTCATCTTCTATTTTATATTCCCAGCCCCCAACTGCCACGCCTTGATTTTACTAGTTGTCCAATTCTCCCATCTTTAATCTCACCACCTTTGCCCAAGAACATATAAAGATGAGTAACCCAGAGCTGGGCTTGTAGGCAAAACCGTGGAGTCTACGCGTACTCTCGATCTGATATTTCCTCCATATATGAAATCAAGCCAGAGCAAGACAGTGACGGCACTGTCCACACTGATGGGCTCCTGCAGCAGAGGAGGACACTGGCTCTGGACAGAGGCCTGGGGTCTGTTCCAGCCTACTTACCTGCCGTGCAACCCTGTGAAATTAGTAACCTTTCTGAGCTTCTTTGTCTCCATGTATAGAATAGGAATTGTAATAGCCTCTTCACTAAGTTGCAAGAATTCAGTGAATTGATATATGAATGTCTAGTGCATATTACGTCCACAAGAAACACCAGCTTTTATAACCGTTTGTTGCCACTGTTAGAAATAATCATGGTATGCAAGAGTGCTAAATTAGCATTATTCCAATGGAATGGATTTGGAATTACCAACACCTGTTGTGCAAGTCCCAGTGGCAGATTTCAACATCATGAGCAATGGGAAACAGCCCAATATCATTCTCCTAGGAATTCTGGAAAGCTGGGCTGGAGCACGAGTCCTGTCCCAGGGGCTTTAGAGACCTTTCACCCCTAAACCAGACCTCAAAGTCATACCCCTGGAGAACAAGAGACTAAAGGTCCTAAATACACAGTCTCCCGAGAAAAGAGATATGAGGAGGCAGGAGGAAGTGGGTAAAGAGCTGGTCTCCTTTTCGAGACTCCAGGTACTTAAAAGGAGGAAGCAGGCCTTGGGCCCTTTATCTTCTTTGCACTGAGGTCAAAGCCAGGGGTCTTTGGGGGAGCCCTACCTCCGTGGGGGCCATCGTAACACACTGCAGCCTTGTCCACTCAGGCTGTGTCCTGGAACTTGACCATCAGACCAGAATTCCTCTCCTTAGAGGGAGAGCAAGATGGCGATGACGATGACAGCAGTGAACACTTATGCAGAACTTAATGTGGCCAGATAATATTTTAAATGTTTTATAGAAATAATCTCATTTAATCTTCGTAGTAACCCTTTGAGATAGGTATTTATATTGTGCTCACCTTATACTTAGGGAAATGGACATAAAATTAGTACAAATAATTAGAGCCTAGAGAGTTCCTCTAAAGATAAAAAGGAGGAATGGATAGATAGAATACTGTATCTATCTACAGTATAGTACACTATATCCATCCATAGATAGGTAATTCTTCTCCTCCTCCTCCTCACACTGTTGCCTCTAAAATGACCACCCCGATAAAATAAACAGCCTTTCAGAAGATTAAATCCACATTTATTCCAAGACATGCCACCTGTTTATTTTGCAGATTATATTAAAATGTAAAAAGCCCAACTGCTAATATTAGTTTTGAAGCAAAAGCAAGAAACATATTTCCAGTTTAACCTCAATGAATTTTTTTGTTTTACTATGTGTATCCCTGTCTATTTATTATAGAGATGGCTACAGAACCTTATAGAGCAGCATGAATTCAACTCTTATAAATTTAAAACCATCATAAGTGCTAGAACACTCCTTTTTCAATCCAGAGGAGGGGAGTGTTATTTAAGAGTGATGCTTAAATCCACGTAGCAAACCAATTTACTGCTTCAGCATCTGTAACATAGCATTATTTGCATTCCATCTCCCTCATCTCTTTTCTGTCTTCGTAATCTCCATTAGTACATGATGCTGTATCCTCCCTACCTCCACATTAAACCACATTATTTTGGGTGAAGACATTGATTTAAACTTACTCTACTTTTCCTTTGCCCTATCAATTACTGTAAGGAAATGAAGTCAAACTTCATAAGTAGCATATATTAGCAACACAGTGAAGCTCTCATAAAGGAAGATCACACACTTAATTCTTATAAAGGTAAAACTGAGCAACCAAAACCTCATCTGTGTACACTCAGAACCACTCACAGGAATCTGTAGAGATAGTGTGGGAAACAAGAACTGGAATATACTTCTGAAATAAGAGCCTATAGGAAGACCAGCTCCTCCCTTTCTGTATAGTGTGAGTAGCAGAGGTATTGGTTGGCTGATCTAACCTTCATCCTCAGGTCTCTTATCCCTTGCTTAGAAACAACTGTGTAACCCAGTTCTGGCCAAAGAATAAGCAGAAGTTTCTGGATGAGGTTTCCTGAAGAGCTTTCTGCCTGGTACACCCTTTGGCCTTTTCCCATGCAACCCTTCTTCCATCTGTCTGCAGTGCTGACGTGAGGCTTAGAGAGGGGGCAGCCATCTTGCAACAGTTAGGAAGCGCACGAGAAGCCAGCAGCCTGCTTGCTAAGGCTAGTGGGACAGGAGAAGAAAGAGTCCAGACCCCTCATGCCTCACTGGCAGCTGCTTTGGTGTGCAAACCTCCAGAAGTTTCTTAATGCGTTTAAGCCAAGTCAGCTTTTTCTGTTGCATGCAGCTGTAGTCATCAGAACTGACACACGGTGTGGTTCAGAGCTCTGAAGAGATAGAATAGGTTGTTCTGTTGTAAACAGTCAAAGGACATGGGATCCTAAAGAATACAGGACAAAACCAGATTCTTGGATATACATTTTTGCAATCTAAAGAGAGGTCAATGCATAAGGATTCAGATAATGTCTAAGGATGCATGAGAGTGCAGTGCATCATTTTTATTTAGAAGTAGAGTGAAAAGGACAGCGGTGGTTCCTGTTTACCAGATACAGAGTTATCTGCATAATTATAGGGAGTGTTTTTATTGCCAGAAACATCTAACTTTTATAAAAGCTTAAAGTAATTTTTATCATTATTTCTGCAAAATGTTTTTATTAAAGGAAACACCATATGGTAACAGCAAGAAGACTTAGTTACAAGTCACGAAGCTAGTCACAGATTTCTTTCCAACAGTTAAATTCAAAATACTTATCACAGACCTCACATTTAGAAAAAAAAAATTGCAAGTTTCAAGACTCCTGAAAATATAAAATTTTCGCCAAAGAGTTGTGCGTTTGTTTTGCTTTTTGTTTTCATTCTTAGAATACAAAATAAAGTCTTATAAGACCTAGGACTTATATTCAACCTATTTACCAACCAGTACAGTGTGGGCAGTGATGGAACAGACATCAGCCTCAGCCGCAGGTGTGGTTGTGCTTGGTGCAAAGTCTTGGACGTCAGCCCATGGGAAACCTCGGGGCAGGGGCACAACATGTGTGTGGTGCTGAAATGTATATCCATCATACATATGCTGTTCTGTGACCATTTGCCATCGAGTCGCCATGGGACTGGCAGAATGCCAATGTACCAGGCAGTGGGTTGGATAGTGTGGTTTCTACCTCTGCAGTGGTTTGCTTTGGTTTGGATTTTAAAACACTGTAATGCCTTGATCTTAGATATAATGAGAGATGGCCTCATCTCACCCTACCCACAGAAAGCAACAGCAATGAAAACAAGAATTCTAACCTCCAGCTCAGTAATTTCCAACTTGGAAGATATTAACACTGGCCTGTTGTTTGAATGATGGTTGTGTAACTCCCTGAGAGGGAAAGCAGTGGGTTGGTTTGTGTGCGTGTGGGGTGTAGGTGTGCGTGCGTAGACGTGTGTGACTGCCGCCACCATCTGACGCAGGGCCACCATAAAAACAATCTCCCTCTCATTCCCCTTTCCTGTCACCCACTGTCCTACCACCCCAGCCTCTAGCAACCACTGATCTGTTTTCCATCTCTGTAATTTTGTCATTTTAAGAATATTATATAAATGGCTTCATACAGTGTGTGACATTTTGAGATTAGCTTTTTTTCATTCAGCATGATGTAGAGATCCATGCAAATTGTTGCATGTATCCAAAAAAAAAAAACACCAAGAATCCTAACTTCTAACTCAGCCATTTCTGACTTTGGCAAAATTGGGATCCTGGCCTGTTGTTTGACAGATCCCTTTCTGGAGGCAATTCTTAACACCAAAGCAGTAGGTTATTTTTTACATTTTGAGTAAATTAAAAGTTGCTTAGGAGGAAGAACTGGCCTCGGGCCCTCGGGGTTCCTGATCCCGTGTGTAGGAGGTGGGACTAGCTCCGTGTGAGACATCTACAAGACAGACACATGTTTCTCGGGCTGTCATTGATCACTTATGTCTCAGAGCAAAATTCTAGCATATTAGTCCAAAAGGACCTCCCTTCTAGATCTTCTGTGGTCCTTGCTTTGGATCTGGGAGGACAGGGGCTGAGTTCCCTAAGCAGATGGTGGGTCAAGGCAGGAGGCCCCCGCCCTGCCACATGCTCACACAGCATCTTAGAGTACAGACAAGGGAAGGGGGCTTGATCTGGACTTAGATCCCTCTGTTCTTGGGGCCTCTGATACCCCAGCCACTCTGCTAAATGCATTACGTGCATATTTTATATAATCCTCTCAACAGCTCTACAAGGTAGACACTTACCCCACTTTACAGGGGAAGCAATTGAGGGTTAGAAAAATTAAATAACTCCCCAAGGTCATATAGCAAACCCAGGACTTGAACCATGGTTTAAGCAAACCCCAGAGTCCCCCTCTTAACCACCAAAATGTTTCAGTCCAGAGTGACAAGCAGGCAGCCCCTCTAGACACCAGTATGTGCCACCTGTGTACTGGTAGAGAACAGTGTGGTGGCACTAGAAGGCTTGAGGTCTCCCTAAGTCATGGGCTGAGGCCCTTCAAAGCCTTTCATCGGAGGCATGATAAAATACACATGCTAAGGTTTAAGCTGTTCCTTAAAAATAAGGAAACTGGGAGACCTAAGATTTGGGCGAAGGCTCATGGTGTGGGGTGGCCTGCCTTGGTGGTTTCGAAACACCTGGGAACTTTGGGTCCATTTTAGTTTTTCCCAATGAAGTAAGTAAGCAGTGGAGATTTCTTAAGTCTGTGGAAGCAGAAGCTAGTGCCAGGGCTGTCTCTATTCAAAGCTAAGGACCAAGTGAATTGGTCTCTGCCTTTAAAACTTAGTGGCTCCAGTATGAAGCAAAGCATTACATTTTTTTAAACCTTTCTTTTTTATTCTCTATCACTTATTTTTCTTGAAAAAGCAAAATCCTTCAGCTTGGTTTAAGCAACCACTCTGAGGATACTGAGACACCACCACCACCATCACCAGGTTTGTCATGGCGCCACACAGGACCCACATTCCAGGTGATGTTCTCCAGCATCTCGCTGCTTACCTGCAGTGAGAAAGAGCAGTTTTCCACGCTTCACCTGGGCAGAGAAACCCTCTTGGGGACTTGCCTTTTATCCCCACTAAGCAAATAGACAAATGACCTGGGAAATGAAAGGAGAACAAACAACATCTTAGTCTATAACCTGAGGGCAGCAGCACTGCTGAAGATCGGTGCTCCGGGATTTGCATTGTTTCTGCCCACAGGTTCCATCTTTTGTAGGCAGTGCTTCTGAGAAAATAAGTGTCTGTGCGCTCTGCCTTTTGTGCTCTGTTCTCCTTGCCAGGAGCCCCACTCAGGTAGATTATGTGCAACAACTTGCCAGATTAACTAAAGTGGACTAGCTTCTGACTGTCACACTTTTCAGTCAGGTCGACACAGGGCCACTGCAAGGCCGCCAGGCTGCTCAGGAAGTGGCTGCCTTCCTCTCCACACCAGCCTCTCCACACAGCTTTAACAGCAGCCCATGAGCACTGGTGCACTAATTCCTCACTCCGATGACAGAAGTTCACTTTAAGTTTGAAGAGGAAGAGTTTAACCAAACTCAAGTAAAACCATATTCTCATTGTCTTCTACCATGCTTCCAGCTATCTCTGTACACTGGCCCACCACTGTACAGGCAGCTGCCACGTGCCGACCCTGCTGTGGACACTAATGTTGGGGAGGACTGGTGGCACAGCACCTACAGCTGTGACACTTTCCCTGCCCTCTTACACATTCTGTCCCTGTTCCTAAGTCTCCTGTTGACTCTTCAATACTATGCGTAAGATTAGAATGCCAAGCAACTGGGGGCATTTCTCCAGGATTTCAGGGGTACACCAAGTTCCCGAACCATAGTTTAGCTGACACTATCCAGCTGATGTCGGCAGTGATCCCGCCCCTGCACCTGCATTTCTCTTTCAGGCCTCAGTTTACAGCCCCCGTGGCTATCCACTGACAGCCAGTTCTGTAGAGCAGCTTTCTGGCCCGGCCCAGCTGACCGGACCCTATTTGGTGACAGGTGCCTCCATGTTCAACAGCTGCCTGAGATATTTCCTTGGTATATGGGCCTGAACTCAGCCTTGGCCACCATTTTTTTCCTTCTGCTTGAGAGAGAGTGTTTCTATGTAGATTTGGCATGGGGAAAGACAGACCTGACTCGTTCAGTTCTAAGATGAATGGTTATCTTTGAGCCAGTTTTTTCCCCAAAGTCTACTTGAAACTCCAGGTTTGCTTGTTCCCAAACCTTCTTCTGTTGTTTGTTAACAAGACACTCACCACGCAGCAGGGCTCGCAGGATGCTCACCGGTGCCCCACCTCCCACGGATCTAACTTGGGTGACTAGCTTTTACCTTCCCACAATTCTGTTTTCAACCATCATCCCGACTCTTATTTTGCCCCTTCTTCTCGCATTGCTAGTCTTCCCAGAATTTTTCTTCCTTTGATTCCAAACATAGTTTCTCCAAAAGAACCAAGTCAGCTAGTCTAAGGGATGAGGATGGCGGGAAAGATGACAGTTTTCAAAAATTTCAGTATGTTGTTTTTTATGAAGTATATTGTATTTTTTCCCATTATATGTAGTACCTTCTAAGCATTAACTTCAATGAGAATTTTGCTGGTGGAAGGCCTTTAGAAGAGTTGGAGATTGTTTTTTCACCTATATGAAGTTTCCTCTTATTTTTTTACCTGGAAGAATTTTTCTTCTGTTGTTTTGTTTTGTCTCATTTTTTGCCTCATTTGGTTGGCTGGTTGCTTTTTCTGACCCTCCCATGACGCCACCACTACCACTTCCCCTTCCCTACTTGCCTCATACTTTCTGAGTGTCTGCAAAGAAAAAGATATGTTTGACAATATTTAAAATAAGGAAAAGGAATCTGGTAATACTATTCTAAACAGGTAAACTTCCTATTCGAAAGGATTTCTTTAAACAGGAAAAAAAAATGTCATCGTCTTTGAAGGAATTCTTGGATATAGAAGGAAAAAAGCAGAAGTCCACATCCCTGCTGAGAAATAAGGTCATAGTTCTCCTTAGAAAAATTATGCTTTTGCCTGATGGTCAGTGACTTTTCTACAGGTGCATATGTGTTTATGTGGGGGTGGGGGTGGGGGTGTATATAAGGGCTACGGAGCAAGAGCAGGATATATCCTCCAGTAGATCAATAACATTATCAGTTTAGGCTATGTCTAGTTACTGGAGCTTTGCAAATTCTCCTCGCTGTAACTCATCCCTCTTGAAAACCTTGAGGAAAGCCCTTCAGGGATTTCAGTGTCTCTTTTTTTTATTATTAAAATTTATTGAGGTGACAATGGTAGCAAAACTACATAGGTTTCAAGTATACAATTCTGTAATACATCACTTATATATCACATTGTATGTTCACCACCCAGAGTCAGTTCTCCTTCCATCATCATATATTTGACCCCATTTACCCTCATCTAACACCCCCTTACCCCCTTACTCTCTAGTAACCACTAAACTGTTGTCTGTGTCTATGAGTTTTTGTGTCTTTATTTGTTTGTCTTATTCCTTTGTTGCCTTCAGTTTTATATCCCACATATGAGTAAAGTCATGTGGTTCTCGACATTTTCTGTCTAACTTATTTCACTTAGCATAATATTATGATATCTTATTAATGGCAACTTATGCTCTTTTGAAACTTTCACTTTCCTCATCTCTAAAATTCCCTTGATGGGACAGCCTTAAATTGATGACTTTCATCTTTCAAACTGATGTCACATTGGAAACCATGGAGGCCTTCTTTTGTCTACCCCCAACCCTAAGACTGAAGTCCATGGCAATAATCCCTGTTGTGGTGATGCTGACCACTAGCTGCAGAGGGCAACAAATGAGACCAAGATCATACCTGACCTTCCTTACAGTGGCTGAAAGGCTACAGTATTTGTATTGATCTACGGGAGCATTCAGTCAGTGCTCCTAGCTCTGTTGTCTCTTTGCAGCTGCACAAAACAACTTGAATATTAGAAGGTAAAAGCCATGCTCCATAATAACTTCATGAAAGTTTTATTGCGGCATTTGATCAGTAACAAGGACTGCTTAAAACCATGTTTCTAATGCTGATGTTGAAGGCTGGCACTTGCACTGGAATTATTTTCGTGTTCGGGTGACTACATAAAGAGATACTTCTTTGTATGATATTTGTTTGTATGTACCTTGGTCAGGAGGAGTTGGACGAGTGGGTGAGTGGAGGTAAAGAACGCATATTCCCTGAAAACATGCTTAAAAGTGAACTGTTTCAGTCTCCTTTGAGGAAGAAACAAATGTATACTATCAACAGGAATTTAATAAATGCCTGTTATTTACACAACTACTACAATAATCGTTTCCATTCACTGAGGACTATTTACATGCTGGGAACATTTTATGTTTGTGTACCAGTCACTGTGCATTTCTCCTCAACACCTTTCCACCCTTACAGACTATATAGCAGCCCTGCAGTTTGGGGCATTGGCCCCCGCCCAGCTCCAGGGAGGCCCCTAACTAATCTCAGCTAATGGTGGTCATTTCATTTCTCCCATCCAGCTCTAAGCCAAACGGTGCAGGGTACTTCCCACATCACGATGATTGGCAAAGGACTAGTGATAACCCAGTGGGGCCCATTGATTTGTAAGGGGAAGGTGTGAGATATCTGAGGGCTTCTGGGAGTGTTCCTTTATTCTTAAGGATGAAATTCAGGGAGGATGTTTTCCCATGTGGATGGGAAGCCTAGAGCTGTTGGCACAAGTCTGGGGATGATACTGGCATATGTGGGAGAGAACAGCTGCGACAGAGGCACAGAAACCCAGCCAGAGCCCCTCTGTGGGACAGGGCTCTCAGGTGCCCTACTCTTAATGACACCATTTGATCCAACTCATTTCTGAATTCTTTGAGCCTATTCGAAATGGAAATTCTGTTACCCACAGCCAACACCATCCTGACTGAATCGGTATGTTAGCAAATTGTCCATTACAACAATTCTCTGAGCTTGGTACTATTATAGTATCTTTTTATAAATGAGGAAGCAGAGGCTTTGGGGGGTTAAGTGCCTTTCCCAGGTCACATGACTAGTAAACAGCAGGGCGGGATGCAAAGCCAGTTCTATCTGATTCCTAAGCTTGTGCTCTCCAGCCATGGCCTCCATCCTAACCAGCTTTTCATCAGAAGGCATTCACTTTGGGGGGATAGGAAGAAGCTCACCATTGCTCTGCCTTTGAACCAAAGCAAAGAAAGGCCAGAGCCTAGGGCAGGTGCTCAGAGACTTCTGCAGTGACCCCCGAGCTCCGGGCAGTCCTGTGATTTTAGCATAAGAAACACCATGAGGTCACAGAAGTGTCTTGGCAGGCAGCATATTAAATCACTCTATCTTTTTATTGCCGAATACAATGCACATGTAGAAAAGTACATAAAACATAAATATACAGTATAATGAACAATCATCAAGAAAATACCCCAGTCAAGAACTATTTGGATTTGGCAAATAAATGTTGTTGGTAAAGGGAATAGGTGTGGTCATTTTGGCCATTGTCCCCACCCTGGTCACATCATTAACTTTATCTGTAGCACTTGGCACTTTTTAGGAAAAGTCATGGTGGCCATGCCATAATCTATTACATTTATGCCATAATTTCACATCCACAGATATACCCACAAAATGATATCCTAGAAAAGAGCCATTAACAAAATAAAACTGAGTTTCTGAATTAGGACTAGAGCAGCAATAAAGTTATTATTAGCCCTGTTCTACTTTCTGGCTCTTGTGGTGCCAAATTCTCAGGAAAAAATGGCCTCTAAAGAGATTTCCTGGAAATCCAAAGTTACAGAGTGGTTTCCAAGGTGCTTGGGCAGAGACGCTCACTGTCCCTGCCCCATGGCCTCCCCATTGCTCCTTTTCCTTCTGTCCCTGAGGGTCGAACCTTGGACTTGAGAGCCAGGCACGCTCACATTTGTGGTGGGTGTTCTGAAGTAGACACACTTCATTGTGTGTGACTGTGGTTTAATGATCTTTTTATTTTTCTGCAGAGATCCCGCACAGATAAATACCATTTTCTGTTTGTGTATGTCTCTTGTAATTGATTCTTTATTGCCTCTTCTCAAAGACAGTAGAATAAAAAGGTCTGTTTGAAGAAAGCACAGCATGTCCATTGCTGCAAATAAGAGAATAAATAAATCAATGGGCCTTTACAGCTACCTTTTATACCACAGTGAGCCTTCTGACCCTGTGTGGTACACTGTCAGAGGAGAACACTGGGAAAAAAAGCTCACCATTGAAAGGAACCCCAAAAGCCTGTGATGTGGAGACAAGCCTCCAACTGGCATGCCCTCTAATTATAAGACGGGTTAATCAGGACGTTCCTCTCCAACTCATATTTTAACCCTTACTTAGAATTTTAAAGAGACAAAAAATATGTTCCAGCCCTGATGACTTCTCTCTTATTTTAATTACTAAAGTAATCTATTTGATAATACCTTATATTCCCAGGCAGCCAGCAGATAATTATCTTTTTACCTTGCAGAGACCAGCCCAAAGCCTGTGAACAAAGGCAGTGGGCCTTAGATGGTTCATGGAAGAGGATGCACATACACATGTGCATATGCACACACACGTGCATGCTCACACATGCACACACACATGAGCACTCTCACATACGCACGCTCACACTAACACATGCAAGCTCACACACGCGCACCCGTGTACATGCGCACACACACTAGTCCTCCATACCAGTGGTACCCAGTTTCCGTGTCTGGCAGTGGCGGGTTCTTGTCTGCCTGCTGTATATTGATTTGCACATTGAGTATAATCCAGATAGTGGCTGTCTTGTGGCCCTTGTCATTGAGCTCCTGCCACTCAGAGCCCCCCACAGCCAAGTAGGGTGGCAGTGTGCTCTTTTTTTTTTCAAAGCAAAGTGTTTTGCACACAGCACCTCCCCAGGCCTAGGGCTTCAGTGAATAACAATCCAGCCTCTAGGCAGCAGCCAGATTGTTTGGTGAGACCGGGGGCTTGGTCAGGAGGGAGGAGGCCAAATAACTGGTGTGGGGAGCAGGGAGGGGAGAATGTCCTTGGGACAGGGTCAAGTCTTACTCATCCTTGCCCCCTCAGTGCCTGAAATAGTAATCAGTATTAATGTCTGTTATTACAGGCATGCCTCGTTTTATTGCGCTTTGCTTCATTGTGCTTTGCAGTTCTGCATGTTTTACAAATTGAAGGTTTGTGGCAGCCCTACGTCGAGCAAGTCTGTCAATGTCATTTTTCTAACAGGCTCGGATGATGGTTAGCATTTTTACCAATAAATTAATTTTAGTTAAGGTATGTACATTTTTTAAGACATATGCTATTGCACTTAATAGACTACAGTGTAGTGCAAATGTAACTTTTACATATACTGGGAAACAAAAATTTGTGTGACTGCTTTATTGCAATATTCACTTCATTATGGTGGTCTGGAGCTGATCCCACAATATCTCCAAAGGTACACCTGTACATATTAATCCCCTTCTATTTGCCAAACTCAGAGAATACAGCAGTGAACAAAATTAAAGGAAAAGCACTGGCCGCACACAACTTATATTCTAGTGGGGAGAGACAGATAATAAAATGAATAACATA